>NW_022436942.1:51413058-51473649 GCF_009761245.1 Sapajus apella
TTTTTTTTTTTTTTTTTTTTTTTGAGACGGAGTTTCACTCATGTTACCCAGGCTGGAGTGCAATGGCGCGATCTCGGCTCACCGCAACCTCCGCCTCCCGGGTTCAGGCAATTCTCCTGCCTCAGCCTCCTGAGTAGCTGGGATTACAGGCACGCACCACCATGCCCAGCTAATTTTTTGTATTTTTTTAGTGGAGACGGGGTTTCACCATGTTGACCAGGATGGTCTCGATCTCTTGACCTCGTGATCCACCCGCCTCGGCCTCCCAAAGTGCTGGGATTACAGGCTTGAGCCACCGCACCCGGCCAAACCATTTGTTTTAAACTCAACATGTAACCTTGAAATGGATTTAGCTATTGGGAGTTTATTTCAAATTACCATTTCTAATAATTTTGAATCTCAAAATTTTTTTGTTAGTAGGATTACAGATGTTAAAAGAAACATCAGGAACAAATTGACTATTTTAACTTACTATGTTTTAATTATATAGTAAAAATGCCAATTTATCACAAAAAAATCATATTTAAATATCTAGTTGTAAATATCAAAAAAATTTGCACAGATTTCTGGCACATAATATGCAGTAATAATAACAATATATATTAAAATGTAAATCATGTGTATATTTCATTAAAATATCATGATTTCATAATGAAATTTATAAAATGTAGTAAGCCAAGTGTAAGGTCTATCTTGCTGATAAATTCTAACATGTAGAAATAAGAATTTCTAGTAAGAAAAACAGTAAAACTTTCCTTATGAAATAAGGAAAATGTAAAGCAAATTATGCTTCAAAAATATTGTATCCTTTTTTTATAGCTTTTAGATATGTTCTTATAAATGATTAAGGTTAACAACTAAAAAACTAGACATTAAGTATATTATTTTCATTTTGTACACCAAATTTGGATATTGTGAACACTAAAATTTTTATATAGATAAATTCCAGCACTTAAAACTTTAAAATTTATTCAAGGGGACAATAAAGAAAGATGTGGGAAGACTTATACATCCAGAGGTAGACTTTAGTTATGAAGAAAAGGAGTGAGGAGAGTGAATTCCAGAAAGGTTTCCACTTTTCAACTGCACATTATGAAACATTGATCTTTTACAATAATCACACATTATGTTCATATTTAGGGAAAAAATAAAGATTAAAGAAAGACAATTACAAAGGAAAAAAAGTAAATACATCCTCTCTTCAGATATCACTATGGGTGAAGTTCAAAGATCCCTGTTCACATTGACTTTCTTAACAGGCCAAGCTTATATGTGCTTTGGACTTCAACCTCCTCCTGGGAATCCTAGCTCCCATTGCTTCACTCTGATTCTTGCTTACTTCATTCCTCTCACACATATCCTCCCTGAGATCTTCCCAGACTATTCTAAAACTGTTCTGTAGTATTCCCACTTCCACTATGGTTCAGACATGCTTTATTTTTCTTCCTCACATCCCTTATTATTACCTGGCTTTTGATCACCATTCAGTGTACTTGTACAGTCTATTGTTTGATTTCCACAAAAGATTAAGCCTTATGGAAGCAAGCACTCTGTCTTTTCAGTATTTTAATCCCCACACCTAAAGTAGTCCCTGATACTTGGTAGACACAAAAAAAACTCACTAAAGGAATGAGTAACTATACCTCCAAGGAGTTAATAGATACTTATTTCCAAAGGAACAGTATATGAGATCCTATAAAACAGTTTGCATTTCCTTGATTTTTCTGAAATGTTATTGAATTCAACACTGACTTTTTACTAAAAAAGTTTACATTACAAAATAAGGAATGATATTGCATGTAAACATCCTGCTGGTGCATTAGAATTAGAATTATTGTTTTAATATGCTACAACTATTAGTAAATAATCATTTAAAAATGGTTGAAACTATGCTTGATTAACAAAACAAAAATGGGCATGTCTTTGAAGTTCTAAAATTGCCTTAAAACACAAAACTGTCATATAACAATTGAAAGCAACACATTAAGGGTATTATTAATATTAAAAAGTCTCCCAAAATCACATTACCTCAAGTTTAAGCATCTCCATTAGAAAGCAGAAAAAATAATAACAAAATGGTGGATGAAAGGTGGCAGACAAGACTGACAAAAGTACACTTTGAGCACATAATAAAGATGACCAACATGCCTACAAGTCCAGCCTCTTAGATAGCATACTTTAAAAGATATTTAAATACTTTAATAGCTATGTATGGGGTAATCATACTTATTCCGTATCTACATAAACATTTCAGCTCTTAAAACTGGGATTCAAATAAATTTATTTGGAAAAAAATAAAATTCTTTAAAAATCATTTCCATTAAATACTACACCAAACATAAGTTGATTACAGCTTAGATATTTCCAATAGATTTTTTATAAATAATACTTTTTAATCTTTAAATCCGCAATTTCCAATCTATAAAACAGCCAATTATTTATAAAGAACTTTCAAATGCTTTAGAATGAGATATTTTCCATATGCCCTCAAAAATACCCAGGCAAAAAGAAGTCAATGAATTCATAAGGTATACATTCAATGAAAGTAATAAAACAAAGACATACACAGTTAATGATGTACACCAGATTATATGTCTTCGGCCCCAACTAGATATACTAGTCAAATAACAATTTATTTGAAATAAATATTAAAATACATATTCCTAAAACTGCCATTAATTTGATTTGAAATAAATGTTTATTTGATATTTAAAAATAATTTTTTTCTTTTTTTGAGACAGAGTCTCACTCTATTGCCCAGGCTCGAAGTACAATGATGCAATCTTAGCTCTGCCTCCTGGGTTCAAGGGATTCTCCTGCCTCCGGCTCCCAGGTAGCTGGGATTACAGGCATGCACCACCACCCACCCAGGTAATTCCTGTAATTTTATTAGAGGCGGGGTTTCACCGTGTTGGTCAGGCTAATCTTGTACTCCTGACCTCAGGTGATCCACTCACCTCGGCCTCCCAAGTGCTGGGATTACAGGCATGAGCCACCATACCTGGCCCTTAATAATAAATTTTTAGCTTCTTTAATTCCTTTGTATGTGTTTTGTTTCTGATGCCAATATTTAGGTTTAGTAAAAGGAGCAACATCTATAATAAAAATTGCTGTATTAAGTGCTATAATTCACTAACATACTTAAGAATAAATAGAACTGAATTTTAATAAATAGAACATGTCATATATTCAGATTAAGGAGGATCTAAAAAACAAATGCAGTTATAAACAAATAAATGAGATGAAGTAATTAGACAGTAATTTTTATATGGAAATGGTATGACACAACTCAAAATTATTTTAAACTATTACACAATACAAATATTACAATATACAATATGGCAAAATAAAAAAGTAATTAACAATAAGTATTAAGATTAATAGCACAAATTTACTTATAAAGCGATCATCAGACCACCTAAATTAGGAGACAACATGATAAAAAGGGATTGACACAGGCTTTGGATAAGCCCTGAGTTCCAACCCTAGCTTTTATATTAGGTGTGACCTTAAACAAGTTGCTTAACCTCATTGTGTCTCAGATTCCTCATATGTAAAACATGCTTAATAAACTTACAGGGTTGTAAGAAACAAATAAGACCACATGTTTTAAGTGTCTAACATAGTATCTAAAACCTACCAGTGCTCAAAAAAGTAAGAGTTTGTTTCTAGTAATAATATATTTCTGACTTTTAAGTTGCCATTTCCTAAGTTATTCAAAATATTTTAACATAGCCAAGGTCTCATTCATCACTACATATCTATTAATTAATTAAATAGGTAATAAGTATTATTCTTGTTTTATTAAAAATACAATGAAATATTAAATCATCTATTCAGTTACTCAGCACAAATAAATTCCTTTCTAAATTGATTTCCAAATACTCGAAAGATACATTTTTAAGAAAATTTGAATGAAGACATAACAAACTGATTTCTAAGCCATTTTCCTTCTTTCCTAGAAATATCATTTCTAGAAAAATAAATAACTTTCCTACAATTAGCCCTGTTTGCAGGAGGATGATGGAGGGAGACACTAAATTCTTTCACCTCCCAATTTTTCATAATTCTAGTCATAGAACAAGTGTGGTGACTCATGCCTTTAATACCAACACTTTGGGAGACTAAGGCAGGAGGTTCTGCTTGAGGTCAGGAGTTCAGGACCAGCCAAAGCAACATAGAAAGACCTTGTCTCTACCAAAAATAATTTGTTAAATAAAGAAAAACAAACTCCAATCATAGCTTTTTCATCTTAAATGACTTCTTTTCCTTACATATAAAGGTATTTTAATCTACAATAATAAAAATATAAATTCATAAAATACTCCAAATTCTTAAATAAGAATTTATTAGAATAATTCTTAAATATTACTTAGAAATGAGTAATTCTTAGAGTAACTCTTAAATAAAATATTACTTAAAAATGTCTTCCCATTAGCAAGTTCACTATATTCTCAACTTTGTTTGTTTGTTTGTTTGTTTGAGACAGAGTTTCCCTCTATCGCCCAGGCTGGAGTGCAGTGTGCAACCATGGCTAACTACGGCCTCAACCTTCTGGGCTCAAGCAATCCTCTTACCTCAGCTTCCCAAGCAGCTGGGACTATAGGTACATGCTACCACGTCTGGCTAAATTTTTGTAGAGATAGGGTTTCACCCTGTGGCCCAGGCTGGTCTCAAACTCCCGGACTCAAGCAATCTGCCTGCCTGAGCCTGCCAAATTGCTGGGATTATAGGGGTGAGCCACCATGTTCAGCCCATATTTTTTTAAATGTTAAGTAAATATATAAATTTATTGTCCTTGTTAATATTCTATTTGTTTAACAAGCATATGTATAACTCCAAAACTTGCAGCTGGAATAAGTCAGAGAGGACTCAACTTTAAAATACATACTCCTAAAACAGCCATTAATTTAGTTCTATTTTAGTCACCATAATACAACTATTTTAAAATTTCAAATAGGATTTAAGGTATTTTTTAATCGAAACAGAGTGTAATTCTTTTTTTTTTTTTTGAGAAATATCAGTAGGCAGACATATCTAATCAAAAGCAGTTCTTACTGAAACAAAGAAATAAATGACTGGGTTCACCCAGGTTTAAATATTTCTACATTAACATCTGAATAGAACTTTTCCTCATGAGACTTCTTTGATTCAGCCTCTCCTCGATTCCACATTTGTACTTGTAGATTAATCATTGCCTTTTGCTGATTAATAATACCAGTAGAACAGGAATTTTAACTGACTTCAGTAAGTTCATGAACCACCTGAAATTGTTCGAAAATTTTTGGAATTAAGTGTTATTTGGCTACAAAGTATCAATTTTGGACAGTGTGCATCTAAATATCATAAGTTAGAGAGTGAAGCGTTAAGCATCATAAGGCCTTACATGCCTATGTATGTTATATCCACAAACTTTCACCACCCCTTTCACATGAGATATATAGAAGGAAGATTTTGAAAAATGAATTAAACATGGATTATCTATAATACTTATACCTCAAAGCTTGATGACATGTTACTATTTATGAATAGAGTGGCTTTTAGATCACCAGTTACAAAGCTCAAGAGATTCAAATTACAATGTCACAGTAACAACATTTTAAACTGAAAAAATGAAAATCAGAGGTCTACTTCACATAAGGGAGCTTAAAGATAACAAAGTGTCTACTATAATAAAGTAAAAAGAACAAAGGCTAGCATTTTTAAGCAAATTTGTTATATATCTTAGAGTTTGTTATATGCTGACATAATTATACAAGGGATTTACAAGCCAAAGTCATGTCATGTGAGAAACAGTAGAAGACACTGAGAATATTTATCTTGGAAGAGAAAATACTCAGAGTAAATATGAGCAGTCTTCAAATGCCTCATGTGGAAAGAGGAACAATTTATTCTGTGTAATTTCTAAGGAGAGAACTAGAACCAGTGCATGTAAATTACAGGGAAACAAATGTCAACTCAATAGAATAGGCTTAGGAACAAATATGCACACCTACACCACACCTAGCAAGGATTGTGGATCACTTATCAGGGTTGCCATAAAGGGGAGTACTGGATGGAAAATTAGACTAGCTCCTTTTAAGACTTCTTTCAAATTTATAATTCAAAGTCTATCCATTAGAAATAAGCTTATGGCCAGGCATGGTTGCTCACGCCTGTGATCTCAACACTTTGGGAGGCCAAAGCGGGCAGATCACCTAAGGTCAGGAGTTCGAGACCAGCCTGGTCAACATGGTGAAACCCTATCTCTAGCAAAATTACAAAAATTAATGAGGTGTGGTGGTGGCACCTGTAATCCCGGCTACTTGGGAGGCTGAGGCAGAAGAATCTCTTGAACCTGGGAGGCAGAGGTTGCAGTAAGGCAAGATCATGCCACTGCACTCCAGCCTGGGTGACAGAGCAAGACTTCATCTCAAAAAAAAAAAAAAAAGAAAGAAAGAAAAAGAAATAACCTTATTACAAAATAAGCATTTCTTAAATATTTTTTCTAAACAACACTGGTAATATAATTGTAGAAAATGATACCATTCTCCCTTTATTTCTACTAAAATAAGATAAACTCAATTACCATTTATCAATTAACCCTGAGTAAATTTAACCTTAAAAATCATCTCCCAGCAATATGTATCATTTATTAAACAGAAAAATAATCTTTATGCATATATTCCTCTGAGTGTCTAGCTTTATAAAGCAAAATATATTGTGAGGCCACACTGACTATAAACAAGTATTATTCAGATCAAAAATGAAAGAATGACAAATATTATTTTGATAGGCCAAAAATGAAAGAACGACAAATATTCTTTTGATAGGCCACTCAGAAAAATCTCAAATTCTGGCTTCACTCAACAGTATACACTACATAAGCTAACATTCAATCACATTTAAGTACAATGAACTTCATTACCTCTGAGCTAGCATATTGTGACTGTAATTTTTTGCATTCGTCTTTGAGTTTTTCAGACTCTCGCTCACGTTCTAACGTCATGTTATCCATTAGTGTTTGAACTTGGACCAGTTCTTTCTTTAGCACTGCAACATCTTCTATACCAGGTCTCTGAAGCTGTGAAGCAACAAATTCTAATTAAAAATTAACGTGAAAAACTAAAATAATATACATTTTTTAGAATCAATTTCACTACAAAGAAATCAAAAGAGAAACAAACTTCAATATCAATTTTTGGATTCCAAACAACACTGGTATCGTCTCCCACAATAAGCTATCTCCTCTTCCCATCCTACCTCGTATTTAACAGTATTACAACTCAAGGTGCAATCTAGTGAATTCACAATTATCTTTATTACTTTGTTTTCCTTTGCTTCACAAACTACATCTATTTGTCATAACAGTGACTTGAAAATATTACATTCCTTCTTTTTCTATCCTAGAAAACTGGTAACAAAAATGAAGGAGTAGACGTAAGCAAAATTAGAGTTTGCTGCAGGTTGGATATAGTTAATTTATATATTTATTGAGAACTAAATAAAGGAAATAAAGTCAAGGACAGATCCAAGATTATTAAGCCTTAGGAGAGGATTAGAGATGTATGGTTCCAATAACAGAAATACAGTAATGGAGGAAACTTTGATTTTATACTTGTTGAATTTGAAATTATAGCTAGAAATTCAACACAAAGTACCCTAAAAACAGATGGATTTATAAAACTAACATGCAAGAGAAGACCACAATCAGAGATGCAGATGTGAAAATTACTAAAATGACAGATGATATTTAGATAGAAACAACAAAAATGTTAAGGTAGTAAGTTATGTATCGTAACGTTCCATTTTTATTTTAAAAATCATATATAGAATACGCAGGGGGTAGAATATAGAGACTTGTTTTTATCTTCCATTTCACTCAAATTATATTTTTTAAAAATTTCCTTCAGGGCATTTTATTTTTAATTTAGAAAAGTTTCAGAGTACATCTCAATAAATCATTCCTAAATTACCAGTTCTGTCTTCAGATCTTGAATTACAGTTGCCTCTTTGTTTAATTCTTCTGTCATATGTGTCACCTTCTGTTCAGCGGCTTCTCGGAGACTCCTTTCTTCATCATACTTTGACTTTATATCTAATTGAAGATAGTTACATAAATATTAGTTTTATGACATTAAGGGAAGGACAGTTTTATAAGTTTTTGTACATTACTTTGCATATCTGTATGTCACTCTAATTCAAATTCTCATTCCTTAGATAGCCATAAATATATAAATTTATACTTATATATTCATTACAATTATAAATTGTAAATAAGTAAATTTATACTTCCAATTACATAAAATAAACTTAAAATTGTTTGTCTACATAAATTCCACTCAACATTGTTCATAATTAGCATTTCAATGTATACTTAATCACATACAATATTTTACCTAAAAGCACATTAAAAATATATATATGTGATAGTATAACCAAGTGTTATATTTACACTATATTATTTAATTCACTTCTTTAAAATGTTCCTTTTTTAATCTTTAAGCATACCACAAAAGAAAATGTATCTTCTCTAAATTTCAAGAAGAATCTACAGAGAAATATACCAGTCCTTTGAAGGAAGGCAGCCAGAGGACAAACAAAATAATTTACATAGCAACTCTGAAATCATTAAATTCCATTAATGACCACTGTAGTTTATCACAAATGCTTTAACACACTAAAATACTATATTTATTGCTAGGATATATAATGGCAAAAAGGTAATGAGATTGATTTACTGGCTAAAACATTCTAACTCAATTACCTGCAATTTCAGTAGCAAGTTGGGCTGCTTTCTGTTCAAATAAGTCTTTCATTTGCTTAATATTAAAATTTTCTGTTTGGGCTTCTTCTAACTGCTGTTCCAAAGACTGTAGTTCTACAAAAAAAGTGTCATGGTTATTCAAATACCATGTTAATTACATAGGCTACACTGTTATTACTTATATTCATTACAATTGTAAAGATGACCAACATAAGTTTATTATCCAATTACATGTAGAGTATTTTGACATTTCAAGAATTAAGTATATCTGATTCAGTTAAGGCACAAATCATAATTTACAAACATACAATGCAAATGAAATAGTATTTAGAATCACCGTCAAATAATCTACAAATATTTGATTAAAACTTATTTTGATTTCATATTTCACAGTTATTTTCCTATATCTATTAATTGACCAAAAAGGAATATATTCTTTTTTTTTTTAAAAAGGAATGGGGTCTCACTATGTTCCCAAGGCTGGTCTCAAACTCCTGGGTTCAAGCCATCCTCTCCTATCAGTCTCCCAAAGTGCTGGGATTATAGGCATGAGCCATCAAGCCTGGCTCAAAAAGGAAAACATTCTGCCCCTCTGATAAAATCAGTTACAAAGCAGGATGAATTAGAAATAGTTAATCAAGGTCTTGAAATTTTTAATTTCTTAAAGTATGCAATCAACTCCTAATACTTTATCATAAAAAACTATCTTACTCCTAATATAGACTTCATTTTCATTAAACAACCATATTAATGTAATATTTGAGAAGTTTATTTCTTACTTCAAAAGATAATGAACTAAAATTTTAGTTAACTGATTAAATTATGAAGTTCACATATAACTCTCTAAACCTCAAATATGACCATTATCTTCACATTTTAAAGTCATAAAGCATAACCACGAAACAAAATTCATTTGGCAGACATCAAAGAAAAAGAAAGGAAAAAAATAAGAAGAAAAAGAAAATTGAAAAAATATCTGCTTTAAGTAAAGTTACCTGCTGATGAATCAGTCACCAACCCATCAGGTTTAGCCTCCTCAATTAAAACAAAAGACATAAACAAATGATTAAAAGGAAACAATAAAACTGTTAAAATTGCCAATGTTAAAAAATCTCTGAAAGTCACATTCTTTCAGGTAAGTAGTAAGATTTTGGTGAAAATTTAAATTTAGTAGTTTCCACTCTTCCAGATCTGTAAGAGACCAGTAGGCAGACTAGCATAATGATCTAGCTTCAGTTTACTAGTTCTAACATAGATTTTTATTTGTATGCTAATATATATGAAGTTATTATGGTCTTATGATAAGACATCTTAAATTTCATGAATTCAGTAATAAAGAAATAGCACAATTATTATAATTATAAATATAGATTCTAAAACAAATACTTAAGTCAACTGGCAACATTCAGTCGTATTAGTATGTAGCTTTGAAGTAATTTCAAAGTTTGCTACATGGATGCTGTATATTTTGCTGTAATAAGAACTTGGAGTGTTATCCCCCTCCACTCAAGCATGTGATGCCTGTTAGACCCTGTATGTGAGAACTTGGCATGAACTTCTCCTCTCTCCTCAGTAATATTATATTGGACCTTATCATACCCCAGATCTGAGCTACTGACCTCAACTACTGGACTTCAAAATATGTATTAACCCAAGAGTTTGAAAGATACTTTGAAAGCTTAGGCCATAGCAGGCTGCACTTTGTTGGCTGATTTCATTGAGATCGGCAGCTCACGTTGCGACAGGGCCACATCCTGTTAGCCTTTGAGCTTTGAGTCTGGCCAGCCAACACCTACATCTCCTCTAGCAACAGGAGATCCCCACTGTCTGCGATCGCCACTGTTTTGGATGCCATCTCTCCAGAGAAACTGCTCATAAAAAAGGTACACCTCAGTCCTTTTAGACTTTACTTTTCATGAAAGCCTGCTTCCATCCTGATAGAGTGACTAGACTTTGGTATTTCCCATAAGATTAGAACATTTTATTCTCTCCCTTTTAAGCACTCTGTACCTAAGAAAATTTCTCTTTGGTAATAAACCATGCGATATGTGAAATCATACTTCAAATCATGCTTCTTATTACAATCAAACACAACACCTATATTATTTGAACATTTGCATTAGTTAAAACATACTATCAAACTATCACTACTAAAATTTGCATTAGTTAAAACACGCTATCAAACTATCACTACTAAAAAAACTGGCTTTATAATCATAATTTTTAAATTCAGGACAAGCCAACTTTAAAAGAAGCAGAAATAACAGATTCCATAAGGCTTTATTTGTCACATGTAATAGGAACAAAATAATATACTACCTTGGCATTATTTTTATATTTTAAAGAATTATACACATCTGAAAGAGTTTATAGTAATGCATTTCATTGTATATCTGACTTTTTATTTCTCTATACATTGAACTAAGACATACTGATTGCTAAGAATCATAAGTATTTAAAATACATTTTCCCCCAAAGGTAAATTTCCTGCCAAGGTAACTTATAACTTGCACTGTGAAGAAGTTATTTAAATGTATTAAATGTGAAATAGTCATCTCAAATGTGGTAAACAATTTCCACTCTGTTGTCAGATACAGAAAAGAATACAGCCCATATATGATTAATTATTAATGGCATCTATACAAAACATAAGTAAATAAGCTGTAAGTATTTTGGACTACTAAAAACCTCTTTAATGTTAACAGCATCACCAATTAGAGAAGCTAAGTAGCAATAAAACTGATTATCTTGTTATTTATTTGTTTTTGTCTTTTTCAGTCTAACTGACAATTCTTGGTGCAAAGACTAAAAAGCAAAAAAGACTCACTGAAAGTCACAATACGCCAAGATAATATACAAAGGGATTATTAATTACTTTACAAAAATATTAGAACTATTGCTGAAGGGTAACTACTTTTATTCTTACATATGATGACTATGGATTTGGCAAGATTTCATTAATCTTTGATTCTTCCAATAATTTCAGAATAAAGTCAAGATAATTTCAGCATAAAAGTCATAACTAAGGTTATTTACTTAGGAAATACATTAAACTATATAAAATCTAAGATATAAAAAAAAATCCTATCAGAGAGAACCACTTTTGATACAATTATTTTCTTTTGTTTTTTTCTATGTATTATTTTTACATAGTTAAAGGCATACAGCACGTGTGTGTGTGCATGTATGTACAAATAAACATTTTTTTTATTTTTTAAAAACTTAACATTGTTAATAGAACAGGTTTCCCAGTTTTCAATCTTCACTAACATAATAATATTACTAGCTATTTATAGCTAGTAATATTTCTTTCCCTACCAATAGACACTTTAGTCATTATCAATTTGTCAGAAATTTAAATGCTTTGAAGAGATTCACTACTGCTTGAACCCATTATTTTTTAACCATTTAGGCATATTGCAAAACAACATATAGGTACCTGACACTTGGTTTTTTTGGGGGGAGGGTGGGGACAGAGTCTTGCTCTGCTGCCTAGGCTAGAGTGTAGTGGTAAGATCATAGCTCATCACAGTGCTGAAATGGAGAGCTGAAGTGATCCTCAGCCTCTCAAGTAGCTGGGACCACAGGCACATGGCGCCACACCCAGCTAATTTTTAAATTTTTTGTAGAGACAATGGTCTCCCTGTGTTGCCCAGGCTGGTCTCGAACTCTTGGCTCAAGCAACCCTCTCACCTCAGCTTCCCAAAGTGCTGGGATGACAGACATGGGCCCATCCAGTAACTGATTTTTATTGGAACACCTTTAAAAAAAATTACATCTTCACTCCTCATAATTTGTTTGCATTCAACAGAATTACAAGGAATATACACTGCAGGCTACTAAACACAGAGAAACAAATTAGGAAATTATATCAGGCAACCACCTGCTTGCAAAAAGGTATTAAGTTTAATTTTCATCAATAATAATAAACATGCTTTAAGTATTTTAAAAGCAATTACTTGCTGCTGCAGCCCTTGATATTTTTCTAATTCCTTCTTTAATTCTTCAGAGTACCATTTTTCTTCCTAATAAAAAAGATTTTTAATTAGTAAATTTAAAAAGCTGTATTATCTGAAACACTGAAAATAAACAAGTATAACAATTTTTATTCCCACCTTAAGTGAAGCCTGTAGGTCTTGGACCTCTTGTCTGAGTAGTGTTACATCATCTCTAAATAAAAATGGGGGGAAGGAATTAATAATGTCCTTTAATTAACAACCTGGTCTTAACAAATCATGGCTAGTAACTGTATAGTAATATCATAGTTTTTCAATTCAAAAAAAAACTATGGAAGATTTTAATGGCATATATATAAAGCCCTTAGAAAAACAACTTTATTGGTAAAGCTCATTGTTTATAAATGGAAAACATTTTCTCATGGAAATAATCATATAACTGACTGTTAAGTGCCCAAGCTAGAGGCAAAATGTCTTCCATTAATTTACTAACAATAAGCATCAACGGCTTACTATTGTAGTTAGCATAAAATCTAAACTCATTAACATGGACTATAAAATCTGCATAATCTAGTCCTTGCCTTATCACTCTCCCTTTCATTCATTTAGCTCTATCAACATTGGCTTCTTTCTTTTACACTGAGAAAAAGCCTTGGTTCGCTCCTTGACACCCTCGGCTCTGAGTAGAATGCTGCTTGTGCATTTCGTACCTGCCACCTCACCGCTGCTCCTTCTCAATGCCACTTCCACTCACAGCCACCAACACCAACATGAACGGGAGCTCAATAGCTTCCACAAGGCATCCATTGAGGAGGGCACGTTCCTCTTCACCTCAGAGTGGGTGGAGGAAGGCTACCCATATAAGATCTGTGACCAGATCAGTGAGGCTGTCCTTGAAGCCCACCTTCAACAAAATCCTGATGACAAAGTAGCTTGTGAAACTGTTGCTAAAACTGGAATGATCATTCTTGCTGGAGCAATTCCATCCAGAGCTGCTGCTGACTACCAGAAAGTGGTTGGTGAAGCTATTAAACACACTGGATATGATGATTCTTCCAAAGGGTTTGATTACAAGACTTGTAATGTGCTGGTAGCCTTGGAGCAAGTCACCAGTTATTGCTCAAGGTATTCATCTTGACAGAAATGAAGAAGACACTGGTCCTAGAGACCGGGGCTTGATGTTTAGCTATGTCACTGATGAAACTGAGGAAGCTATGCATGCCTTTAACCAGTCATGGAATACAAACTTAAAGCCGAACTGGCAGAACTATGCCATAATGGCATTTTGCCTTGGTTACGCCCTGATTCTAAAAACTCAAGTTACTGTGCAGTATATGCAGGATCAAGGTACTATGCTTCCCATCAGAGTCCACACAATTGCTGTATCTGTTCAGCATGATGAAGAGGTTTGTCTTGATGAAATGAGGAATGCCCTAAAGGAGAAAGTCATCAAAGCCGTTGTGCCTGAAAAATACCTTGAGGAGGATACAATCTACCACCTACAGCCAAGTGGCAGCTTTGTTATCGGTGGGCCTCAGGGTGATCTTGCTTTGTTTGACTGAATGGAAAACCCATTGTGGACACTTAATGGTGGTTAGGGTACTCATGGAAGAGGTGACTTTTTAGGAAAGGATTATATTAAGGTCTACTGTTCAGCTGCTTATGCTGGTCATTGGGTAGCAAAATCCTTTGTTAAAGGAGGTCTGTGCAGGAGGGTTCTTGTTCAAGTCTCTTATGCTATTGGAGTTTGTTATCCATTATCTATCTCCATTTTCCATTATGGTACCTCTCAGAAGAGTGAGAGAAAGCTATTAGAGATTGCGAAGAAGAATTTCAATCTCTACCCTAGGGTCATTGTTCAGGGATCTGGATCTGAGGAAGCCAATTTATCAGAGGACTGCAGCCTATGGCCACTTTGGTAGAACAGCTTACTATGGGAAGTGCCCAAAAGGCTAAATATTAAAAGTGTTAGCCTCTTTTCTCCATACTTGTTGACATAGGCTACAGAGAAGCGTTCAAGCTCTGAGGGAAAGGGCCCTCCTTCCTAAATTTTCCTGTCCTCTTTTAGCTCCTGATCAGTTGTAGTCACTCTAGTCAATGACATGAATTTTAGCTTTTGTGGGGGACTGTAAATAGGGCTTGGTATTCTGTCCCTATGTGTTTTATTCACCATCGTAATGAATTTAGTGAGCATAGGTGATCCATGTAACTGCCTAGAAACAACATTGTAGTAAATAATGCTTTGAAATTGAACCTTTGTGACCTATGACCCAATGCTCCAAAGTCCCAATCACATTGACTTTCCCACCAGATGCTGAAAATGTCCTTGTAATGTGCACATAAAGTACTTGTAGATCTACTTATAGCCTCTGTCTGGCAATGCCACAGCACTGTCAGCATGAATTTGTAATGTCTTGAGCTCTATTATGAATGCGAAGCCTTCCCCTTAACTTCCCTGTAACTTGATCCATTTCTAATTATATCCCTTTTTGACAGGGAATGTTCCCTATCTGATCAATCTTGCATGCAATGCAAGTTCCCAGTTGGAGCTCTAGCCTGACATCAAAAAAAGACAATTACTATTAAACCATCTCCCTGGTGTTTATGCTCTTAATTGCCACCTCTTTAACAGCACCGAATCAAAATCTCTCCATTTTCAGCTATCTTTTGGAGAACATACATAGTAAGGTTTTAATTTAATAAACCAGTCCTATGCATTGCTTCTACACTAACCAAACCTCATCAACTCCTAGCTCTAGTAAAACAGACACTTGGCACGTTTGTGATGTCATACAGAGGAATCACAGGGCAGTACCTGAGGGTCTGTAGGTTGCACACTTAGATACTAGATAACTATTTTTTTCTTTGTAAGAAAGCCTCAGTACTTCACACTGTACAATAATTCCTCCCAGGGTTTTAACTTTGTTTTATTTTCAAAACCAGGTCCAATGAGCATTCTGAACAGCTGGTGTAGCTATAGAGAAGTCAGCTTCCTTCAGAGAGCAGTGCTTTTGGCAGGAAGGAGGAAATCCCTTCATACTTGAACATTTTCTAATTGCTTATTTATTATATTGTGGGGTATGGTGTAGTACAGAGAAGCCATCACCTCAGATGGCAGCTTTTAAAAGATTTTTTTTTTCTCTCAACACCATGATTCCTTTAACAACATGTTTCCAGCATTCTCAGGTAGGCCAAGTTGTCCTACAGAAAAACTTGGGTTAGACCTACAGGTGATCTGGCTGGTGTTAACAGAAGGAAGGGCCAAGCTGGTGTGGCTGGCCATGGAGAAAACTGACTTGGCTGGTGTGGTACAGAGAAGCCAGCTTATTTACAAGCTTATTCCACGACTGCTTGCCCTAAGCAGAAACTGCCTTTCAGGATCTATTTTTGAAGATTTATTACATTTGTCTGCTTCTCAATTCCAACAGTTTAATAAAGATCTAAATAAAATGATAGGTTCTACCTTAAAAAAAAGAAAAAAGAAAAAGCTCCGTAAAATGAGGGACACACACACACACACACACACACACACACACACACTCACAAATTGGCTTAATTCTATTCCTTTGGGTCTGACATGCTCTTTTCTGAGAAGCTTCTCACGTTCTGTTTCCCTCACCTAAGAGTCAGACTGACAAAGAATGGTGAACTGACCATTCTAGGCCCTACTGCAGGAGAGAGATTTTATGAGAAAACACCTTTATAAAGAATTATTCTGGGTGTCAGGAACGTATCTTCCCCTGCTGGATTGAAATTCATCTTACAGATATACCCAAACATGTGCAAACGGTATCTCCACAAGAACTTATATGATGTCATATACAAAACACTAGTAATAACCTAAATAGTCATCAATCAAAGAATGATAAAATTCCATGCTATCATTAAAAAGAATAAGATAGCTCTATCTACATTGATATGGAAGAATCCATAAGATATAGAGAGAAACAAAAGGTATAGAACAACGTAGAACTGCTATCTTTTATGTAATTACAGATATTTATATATTTATTTATATGTACATAGATATAAGCATATGAATATATAAGCATAGAATATCTCTGGAAGAATACATAAGAAATTGTTGAAAAAAAGAGGCTAGGGAAAAAGGGGTGGCAAGAGCTCAATTTTCACCACAAACTTTTTTGAACGATTTGAATTTTGTGCTACGTATACAGGTATTGATCGACTTATGACCTATGCAACTTATGACCATTCGACTTTACGACCACAATCGCTAGCCACGACTGCTCCGCATCTGGCAGCGCAAACGTTGCCCAGCTGGGCGTATGACAGTGCCGATCAGCTTCCGGCAGCACTACCATCTCCGCGTGCACCATTTCAACTGTTATCCCAGACTCGATACAGCAATTTGTGTTTTGTGTCTTGGATATTTTTCATCAAACCCCTCCCAATAAACTTCCTATACATTTCGAAGCAATGGACCCAAACATCGAACGATTTGCAAGGATTGAACAGATGGCGCACGACGTGTTTTGTCTGTATCGTGAAACTTATGAAGAAAAATAGAAACATACAATTCAGACAAAGCTCACCATGCTTATGAAAAAACCAACTCTGGTAACCCCAACGGCTGCCTCAGATGACGACATCAACGATCCGCAGCCAAGCACCAGCGGCCAATAAAATGTTTCGTACATGTTTATATATTTTGATATGTTTTGCAATTGGGAAAATGTTTCCTATGGTATTTTTTACACCTGTATTCTGTATTTTTGTATGCATCTGTATTTTGTAATTTTGTATGTTTTGCAAATATTAAACCAGTTGTACTGGTAATGCAGTGTTTTACTTAAACCTGACGAATGTAAAAATTAGAAACAAAATGGTGTAGAGATGATACAAATGGCATAAAATGAACAAAGAAAATTATGATATATAACAATAATGAAAGAAAATTATGATAAAATATGACTTAAAGATTTTTATAACATCATTTCACAGTACTGTACATACAGCCTACTCAACTTACAACCAAATCGTGTTACGACTGGTCTGTCAGAACCAATCGTGGTCGTAAGTCGAGCACTAGCTGTATATCATCTACATGCATACATTTAAAAATCTAGCCTTAAAAAACCCACTAATGCATCAAACTTCAAATATTTGATTGATGTTGAGGAAATTCCCATGTAAACTGATGAACGGAGGGCTTCAAAGCAAAAAGGTTTCATTACCACCTGAGTCATGTGGGCTTTTGATCTAAAAGACATATGCAGCTCATAGTCACATGTCATCCAAAGCATTATAGAGTAGAATGTAATAGAAACAAGAGAGGTGTAGGAAAATGGGAAGATGAAGACACAGTAAGATAAAAATGGAAACGCATGCAGTAACTATTCCATAAGCAAAGAGAAGCCAGTAAAAATTATTACTTAGAGTAACACCAATCAAATTTGCATTTTAAGAATATTATTCTGGCTGGGCAAAGTGACTCAGGCCTGCAATCCTAACACTTTGGCAGGCTGAGCTGGGAGAATTCCTTGAGGACTTCTTGAGGTTCCTGGACAACATAGCGAGGCCCTGTCTCAAAAAAATAAATAAATAAAAGTAAAAATTAGCCAGGCATGTTGGTCCACGCCTGTAGTCCCAATTACTTGGGAGGCTGAGGCAGGAGGATCACTAGAGCCCAGGAGTCAGAGACTACAATAAGCTATGACTGAGCCAGCCTGGAAAACAGAGCAAGATCCTAACTCTAAAAAAAAGAAAAAAGAATATTATTCTGGCAGCCATATGGAGAATTAATTGAAGAGTACAAGACTAAAGACAGAGAGCCAACTATAAATAGAAAAAAACATTTTTGAGTGAGATTTAAGGTCTAAAATAAACTACAACAGTAAAAATATGAAAGAATATATGCTGTTAAGGAAACAATTAACTAAACTTTATGATAGATCAGATGAGGGAAGCAGGAGCAGATGTGTAAAAATGAGCACACCTACTTTCCTGGCTTTAATAACTAGGTCGATAGATAATGCTGCCATTCACCAGAAGAAGTAATAGTAGACAAGCAGTAGGTTTAAAAGAAAATGGGATAAAGTCTGTTTTCTAAATGTCAATAATGAGGTGCTTTGGGAACATCAGAGGGAAGATACCTAATAGGCAAATTGAGAGATAATTCTAGATTGGAGATGTGGTTTAGGAGGAAGTTAGGGATGTAGATATTACCCCAGGTAGATCACACAGAGGAAGAGCAGCTTACAAAACAGATCAAGAAAAAATTATCACAATGGTATGTAATCTCAGAAGACTAGAAGGAAGGAGAGCTGGCAGAGCCAAATTTTGCAGTGGTTGTTGTAGAGTCTACAGATATGACTACAATCAAATTCTTCCTTTCCTATACACAAAATCCACTAATCCACTAACAGACAAAGTTCACCTTCAGGCCTCATGAATCTGACCTGGCACTACGACTACTTTATCCAGTAGAATGGTGGAAGTGATGCTCTGACACTTTTGAATCAAGCCTAAAGAAGACTGGCAACTTCTGCTTCTTTCCTCTTGGAACATGCTATCTTGGAACGAACTACCAGTTTGTGAGGAAGTCCAAGCAGCCACATAAAGAGGCCCACATGAAAGGGAACTGAAGCCTCTGGCATAAAGTCCCAGATAAGTCTCAGCTGGCATCCAACACCAACTTCCAGCCATGAATGTGAGGCTATTTAGAAACTTCTGGTCTTCCTACAACCCCAGTCTACCTCACTTAAAGCAGAAGAACCATTCAGTCAATTCAAAGAATCACGAGAATTAATAAACTGTTATAGTTTTAAACCACTTTGCTCTTTGGGTAGATTGTCAGACAGTAATAGATAACCAAAATAGAGGTCAAGCAAAATAAGAACTGAAAATAATACAGGTTACTGTTGGCCTTTGAAAGAGCCATTGCCAGAGAATGATAGGGCAGAAGTCAGGCTTCAATGATCTAAAACACTAAATAAAAAGTTAAGAACAAGGGTGGACCATGGATGCTTTTATGTTAAAAGTTCATATATTGGACATGGTCTAATTCACAGTTGAAATGCAACTCTATTAAATTGAAATTAAATATAAAAACATTTATAATATAACCTAATATAACCACATATTTTTAATCTATTTCCTAACAAATGACAAAATAGTAGCTGAAATTATTAATTCACACATAAAAATACCTGAGAGCATTAACAGTCATATTAAAATGGAAGATCCATTCTTCCCAAAAGCACTGGTTTTCCCACATATTTCAATACATTAAAATGACCATGTTTCATAGTCCTACAAAGTTGATGTGATTATTATATTTTCCTTTACGTAGTATTCTTTGTGTCATAGCAGATTAATCAATCAGTAAGGTTTTTTTAAGGAAAGCATAAAAATACTTTTTTACAATTATAATGAAGTGAACTGTTTATGCTCTCAGTGGGGATAAAAGACAAGAGTTCTCTCCAATGGCAAAATAAATGCAAAGTTATATTGTTGAGTGCAATTCTAAGTAGTTATATTTTAGTTTATTTTTACTTCTTAAAATGGCCAAGACAAATTACCAAGAAGCACAATGTATACGTGTACATATTGCTATACTGATGATTATAAATGAAACTTTTTAAATTTTAAATTAAAAATTAAATTTTCATTGTTGGCTAAATTCATCATTTTAACAACTTACTATAAAGTCATGTCAGCAAATTGAATCGTTTTATATTATACAGAATATACTAAATACAATTCAACCTTCTTTTGCTAACTCACAATCTTCATTAAAAACATAACCTATATACCGTATTGTATAAAACATAGCCTACATACCACTGGTATAACCAGTTACTGGTCATGGATTGAATAGTTTTTAACAATAATTGAGGAAGGATATGCTAAATGAGGACAGACTTAATAAAAATTACTATTTTGATCAACTAATTAACCATGATTAAACAATAATATCATATGCATATTCCATAACATTATACTTCAAAATTATCATACTGTACCGCTTCAAAGCAAGATTAGACTCTCCTCCATGACCTGAATCATTACCAGCATCATGAACAGCTTCATAATGTTTGAAAAGTTCATCAGCAGATCCAAGAGATTTCATACACTGGGGACATATGAAACCCTATAGAAAAAGGCAGAAAATAGTTTCAAAATAGTATTTAATATTCTGAAATAAGAATTTGCATATTATGAAATATCATCAAATATCTTAATCATACCAATGGTTCCATTAGGTAAATTATATCTTATGGTATTAATCCCAAATTCTAATATCATGCAAAGATACTTCACTGTCTATTCTAGTTGAAGTCTACAAAATGCAAAGAAAGCCCTTACAACCGTCTTTTACATTAGATAAAGTAATAGCTGGAGTACCCAAGTCTAATCTGAAAAGCTAGTTCTAAAATAGATTAGTTGAGAACACTTGCCATCATATCCTTCCATTCACTAGATAGCCCCATTAGTAAAATGATGTCTGTTCCAATCTACCTCACAGGAATGCTAACAAAAAAAAAAGAAGATGATGATGAAGAATCACTGAGGGGAGAAAAGTCATTCATAATCACCACAAACCTCAGATATCTACAACAACAGACAAGTATTCTAGTCAGTAAATTTCTTTGCTAACCTAAGGCTAACACAGTAAAGGCCTAAAATTAGTGTGTAGCCCCATAAAATATTTTAAAAATATATAATTATATAATGAATCCCAGAATTATTACATGGTTAAAACTATCAACTAGAGTACTACGTTAAAAATGTTGATAAAGATCCATGTTTTACAAGTTTTAGGTTCAAATTCATTAATGAATCATAAAATGAACTTACTGGGTTACAACTTTTTTTTTTTTTTTTTGAGACAGTCTTGCTGGACACACCCAGGCTGGAGTGCAATGGCACAATCTTGGCTCACTGCAACCTCTGCCTCCCAGATTCAAGCGATTCTCTCTGCCTCAGCTCCTCAAGTAGCTGGGATTACAGGTGCACACCACTATGCTCAGCTAATTTTTTTTGTATTTTTAGTAGAGACAGGGTTTCACCATGTTGGCTAGGCTGGTCTCAAACTCCTGACCTCCACAGGTGATCCACCCACCTAAGTCTCCCAAAGTGCTGGGATTACAGGTGTGAGCTACCACGCCCAGCCAAAACTTTTAAAAAATAATTCTCTACAACAAAATATATTAGAGTTTATCATATGCAGTAAGGATAAATAATGTTTTGTTAACTTCTGTTTTGAGTGATTACAAAAAGTATAGCTCTTAAGTGGTTGCTATCAAAAATATCTGAGAAGCACAGGTACAGACAGCTGTTAGTTATACAGGACAGAATATATACCAATAATGACTATTTATAGATTCTATACTATGTGCTTTCCCTGTACAACCTCATTTAAATCTCTCAATATTTTCTTAGTATTATTATCTCCATTTTAAAAAGAGGAAATTAAACCTCAGAAAAGTTTATGTTACTTTCCTAGGATCACAAGCCTAATTAAACCAAAACATGCACAAGTCTGCTAGACAAATCCCATGTTCTGAAATGCTATACTATCTCTTAAACTCATTGACTCACCCTTATAAATCACTGCCTTAAAAGATGCCCTTTTAACTAACTTTTTAGTGACTTTATTCAAAAAATACTTATTGACTATAATTTCAAGTGTTATCACTGTTCTCTACAAGATATAAATGATAAAAATATAGTCTTGGCCTTCAAAAAACTGAGAAGGCAGAATATATATATATTTTAAAAATACCTTCATGCATGAAACTGCATTAATGATTAACCAGATGGCACTTAAGTTTATATTGTAGGGGTACCTGATTGCAAAGTAAATTAGCAAATTAAACAAATCATAGCCTTCTCTCCAATTGTCTGTTGGTCCTATAAAATATTACTTACTCAACTTCTGTATCCATCAAAATGTCAGTAGTATTCAAACTGTTACATAATACCGCCAGGTGTGGTGGCTCACGCCTATAATCCCAGCACTTTGGGAGGCTGAGGTGGGCAGATCACTTGAGGTCAGGAGTTCAAGACTAGCCTGGCCAACAGGGCAAAACCCCATCTCTACTAAAAATACAAAAATCAGCCGGGTGTGGTGGCACACACTCAGGAGGCTGAAGCACTAGAATCGCTTGAACCTGGGAGGCAGAGGTTGCAGTGAGCCGAGATAGTGTTACTGAACTCCAGCCTGGGCAACAAGAGCAAAACTCCGTATCAAAAATGTGTGTGTGTGTGTGTGTGTGTGTGTGTGTGTGTGTGTGTGTATTCATAAAACATAATACTTCAGTATCATCAATCCAATATAAATAGAAAACTCTCAACTTTGAATTACTCTTTAAATTATCTGCATTCCAAAGTGTTTATAGATAATAAAGTAGTTTCCCCACACTTTACACACATACATCACATACATATGCATACATGCACACACACACACATACACAAACACACCATATCAAGGGTTTTGAAAAAGCCTTACTCCAAAATCTTGACTTTTAAAAAATATTACTGGATATTAATTCTGAAAACACTATCAGCCCATTTTTCACCCTAATACACAAGAATATCCTCATGCAATCAATTCTGTATGAGTATTTCATATGCTGAAGGGTATCTATGGTCATTCATTAAATCAAAGATAAACTAGTAACTAGCAAAAATATGACAAAGTTATTACACATACAATTCTGCTAATTAAAGGTAGCAAGATATAAACTTGTTTTACTTCCATCAAATACACCACAATTCTAAAATTTCCCTCTATTACGGATATAAAAATAAATTGGAATGTGTGTGGCACTGGTACGTCAATGCATTTCTGCACTGTAAGCAACAAAAAAATACATTATAACTTTGAAGGTTCTATGGAAAGTAAGTTTTGTTTTATGAGAATGTACAGCTTTTACATGTAAGAATGGCCATGGTCTCTTCCTTCTTTAAGAAACAAATACAATTCCCTTTAAGGACCACTGTTCCCCACGGCTCTCTCATTGACCTCCTCCTCTTCTGACTCAGTATTCTCCCAGGTATATAATAATGCAATGGTTTCAGCTATCACTGACGTGCTGATGACTCCCAAGTCCATCTATCTAGCCAAGAACTCGCTCCAGAACTCTTCTGGATCTTTAACAACATGTATCTCCACCTGCATCCCACGGGCATCTCAAATACAACAAATGGAAGACTCATTTCCCAAACCTCCTTTTCTCACCAACACCTACCTTTCATCCGAACTAGAAACCTAAAAATTTGGCTAAACTACTCTCCCTAATGTACACTAAGCGTAAACATTTCTCCTTTCCATTTTCTCATCTCCATCCTCGTTGCAACTGCTCATGTTCAGTCACTCAGCATTTCTTGTCCAGACTACTACAATAACATTAGAAACAGTGTTCCCATATCCAATTTTCCCACTCCCTAATTAATCTTTCACAGGGCTACCAGAGGAATCTTTCTAAAATAGATTTTTCAATATCCTTCACCAACCTTTATCATCAACATGGCATACAAGGTTCTGCATAACCATTCCCCAACAACCTATGCAGTCTGCTCTCCAGACATCCTCTCACCATACTTCAACAATACTAAATATCTATGTTTCCCTGAGCATGCCATCAAATTTCTGTGCCTTTGTGTATACTGCTTTTTCCCTCCAGAAGCATTCTCACCAGCTTGTCAAGTTCCTATACTCACTATAATACTCAGTATATTGGATTTTTTTCATCCATATTTCCATAATGGCCACAGATGGTACTTTAAACATAGCGTATTTTTCTAAATTGCATATTTATTTACTGAAATATGAATGAACCTGGCAGTGCAAAAATTGGCACACACAAAAAATAGAAAATCTCCAATAGTTTACAGATTATAAAATCTCCCAAGGGAGAAAAATGAAATAAGCAATCAGTACTCCGAGCATGTAAAAACTAAAAATAAATAAAAAACACCTGTTCCCTGAGTGCTGATGCAAAAAAAAAAAAAAATACATCCTCATTTATTATTTGTGCACATTATTTGTGACAGAATCAAGGCTGATTATTAGACATACTGATATGCTGACAAATATTACCAGACAATGCTATATAATACAATTATATATAAAGAATTATGGGAACACAGAAGAAGTATCCAACTCCACCTGTGGCAGCAGTTAATGCTTTACAAAAATACATATTATATATGTGTCTCATCTCCATCCTCATTGCAGCTGCACATTTTGTGTGTGTGTGTGTGTGTGTGTGTGTGTGTGAATGGAATTAGGTACTAAAGAATTAATAGGAGTTTACCGGTAGAGATAAAAGAAAAGCATTCTAAGCAAATTGAGCATAAACAAAGGTGCATGAAACACCATGAAACATAGTCATGTTACGTTTAGAAAACAGAAGGCTTCTAGGTGTGTTCTGATCACAGAGCCAGAGTGAAGGGCAGGGGCACAAAAGGTGAATAAATGCAATAATTTCCTATGAAACTCCTGAAATGAGCAAAGGGTAGTATTGAGGTTGTGCCTCTGGACATCAGAATACAGTGATACCACTGGAGATATTTGGTACTCAACACTGTCTTCTGAATGAATGAATGTTCCCAGTCAGGATGTTAGTCTAGCTGCTGTTTTTCTCTTCTTCTTCAAAACCATCTGTTGGCATTCTTAGATCTCCTACCCACTGTTGTACAACACTACTAGATTTGCCTTTAGTGCAACAGTACATGCACCCCTATAATGTTTAGCCTGTCATTTCTCTTTTGTGCCTCAACTTCTGCTAGTGACTAGAAAGCAAATTAAAATGTGTTCCCTTGGAGAAGCTACATCCCTATTACACAATTTAATCTTCACAACTTTAGTTTTTTGACTATTGTCTCCACTTCAGGTTTGGGCTCCAGATACCTAAGAGTGCCAGAAAGCTGATGATCACACTGAGGTATGCCACACCCTCTTAAAACTTCCAAATATTACCAGGTTAATACTCCAGAAATAAATGATTCATTCTTAATGAGAAATTTTAAAAATCAGTAACATACATTTCATTATAGAAATATTCCACATAGGCCGAGCATGGTGGCTCACACCTGTAATCCTAGCACTTTGGGAGGCCGGGGCGGGTGGATCACAAGGTCAGGAGTTTGAAACCAGCCTGGCCAACATGGTGAAACCCCATCTCTACTAAAAATACAAAAAAACTAGCCAGGCGTGGTGACGGGTACCTGTAATCCCAGCTCCTTGGGAGCCTGAGGCAGGAAAATTGCTTGAACTCAGAAAGTGGAGGCTGCAATGAGCCAAGACCATACCACTGCACTCCAACCTGGGCGACAGAGCAAGTCTCCATCTCCAAATTTAAAAAAAAAAAAAAAATGAATTTTCCATGTGATTAGGACTATCTTCTTTAAATAAAACTTAAATTTTGGAACATTTCTAATAAAAATAAATCTTTCTAAAATACATATAATTCCTCCTCTTCTCAAACAGATGATATTAAACCTTTGCCTAATGCCTCTGAGACATAAATATTTATCACTGAATAAATGTCTTCTACCCTATTAATTCTGGCAAGCCTCTTTAATTCTTATACTCATACTTTATAATTTGTCTGCTTTGTATTTCAACAGTCATTTCCAAAAATTCTTAGCATGCTAGCTCTGGGAATGCTAACCTGCAATAAATGGGATTGGCAGATTAAGAAAAAAAAAAAGTTTATTAAAACCCATCAATCATTTAAAATAACAGTATGATGAGTTTAGAATGAGTGCCTCAGGGACGTCCCATAAACAGAGTGCATGACCATTAATTCTTGGACTTTGTAAATCAATTTGATATAAGAGACTCTTTTACTTTTTTCTAAATGATCTCCAAGGTGATCAAGGTTGCTAGATAGACATTTATCAGAGAAGGACTGTTAGCTACCAATAACACACTAAAACTAGCCAGCCACACTTATTTCCTTTAGTCATTTCAAATTTGTCACCAACTTCCAAAAAACGCATTTTACTTAAGATTAAAAACAATAAATTCCATAC
The DNA here is from genome assembly GCF_009761245.1 of Sapajus apella. NCBI lineage: Eukaryota > Metazoa > Chordata > Mammalia > Primates > Cebidae > Sapajus > Sapajus apella. The sequence continues at coordinate 51,439,774 of NW_022436942.1, forward strand.
TCTTAGAGTTTGGTTATCTGTAATCCTTTCTCATCCACTGCAGCTGGGAACTTACCTTAACTAGATATTTAAGTTATTACTGTTGTACCAAGTATTGTTCTAATTAAAAGAAAAGCCCTTGCCAGGTGCTGTGGTTCACACCTGTAATCCTAGCACTTTGGGAGGCTAAAGCCAGGAGATCACTTGAGGCCAGAAGTCCTAGACTACCATGACCAACATGGTGAAATCTCCACCTCTACTAAAAAAAAAAAAAATACAAAAAAATTAGCCAGGCATGGTGGTGCCCGCTTGTAGTTCCAGCTACTCAGGAGGCTGAGGCAGAAGAATTGCTAGAATCCGGGCTAAGTGCAGGTTGCAGTAAGCCACAACTGCACCACTGCACTCCAGTCTGGGCAACAGAGTGAGACTCTGCCTCAAAAAAAAAAGAGGAGGGAAGGAGGGAGGGAGGGAAGGAAGGAGGAAGGAAGGAAACCCCTTACTTTAAGTGCAGAGTAGGTGAGATTATTTATTACTTTTGATTTTTGTCTAGCCCATAAAAAAGAAAAGTTGACCCACAAGGTCCAGAAGGATAACATGTGATAAAATGCTAAGCAGATTTGCAAGAATCTTTTATGCCTCCATCTTTGCTTGCACTGCTTCGGCCAGTTTAATTGGTATCCTCCTGCATGTACCTGTTTTCTCCACCACAGTTAAAATCTCTGGTTTAAATGTTCTCTTATAAAGTTTTTCCTGAGTTCCTCTCATGCTGAATTAGCCACTGAACTTTTTGAAAATAATATCTATCATAGAAACCTCTTGGGGTAGTTTATCATACCATATTCACCTATTACCTCCCTCACCTGCCAAAATATCTGCCACATAAAATGTATTCTACTAATGTGTCAAATAAGTAAATGTTGGTGAGATTGCTTTCTTATATACATAATTGCCTCATAGAAAAAAAGTGATTTTTGGTCTTTCTCATGCAAAAGGTTGCATTCTTTTATAATATTTATACAGTATTTTTTAAAGCTATGTTTCCTTTGTTTTTTGAATACCATCGTGATTTTGAAAGAAAACATACATCAGAATCATCCGAGAAATTCTTTCCAGCCTAAAGATGGGCAACACTTCCACTAACTTGCTTCCCTCCTCAGCCTTTGTTATATGCCAGGCCCACACTACTGAGAAATATTTTTGGGGTGATCCACTGTTACTTATGAGAGTATGTCATTCTGTCACCTTCCTCAAGTCTGGGGGAGTTAAAACAAAAATTGAGACAGTCTTAGATTCAAGTTCTAATACTGTATGTTCTCCCAGACAGGGACAATAACTGTTCATATGCAAAGTCCTCTTTTTTTTGAGACAGAGTCTCACTCTGTTGCCCAGGCTGTAGTGCAGCGGCATAATCTCAGCTAACTGCAACCTCCACCTCCCCAGTAGCTAGGATTACAGGTGCGCACCACACACCCAGCTAGTTTTTGTATTTTTGGTGGAGACAGAGTTTCACAATGTTGGTCAGGCTGGTCTCGAACTCTTGATCTCAATGGCGAGGTTGGTCTCAAACTCCTGAACTCAAGTGATCCATTTACCTCAGCCTCCTAAAGTGCTAGGATTACAGGCATGAGCCACCGCACCTGGCCACAAAGTCCTCTTTCTCTGTAAGTGCAAAGTATTTTATCCTAAAGCATTTTAATACATTCATAAATGAAACATTAACAATAAAAATATAACTTACCAATGTTAGAATAATACTCACTTAATATTTTGATTTCATGGCAAAACTGATTCAAAATATTAACTTAAATTTCTGTATTTACAAATTCACAAAAAGGTGCAAACAGTAAAAGAAACCATGCAGACTTCCCAAGAGCCTCTTTTCCTTATTAAAACATCTTTAAAGCATGCATAATTAAAGTAATCCATATTCCCTTGTAGCATAAAAAGTAAAGCAACACCGAGGCAAAGAAAAGCCAAGCTATTTTGAGTAACCCGAAACCAAGCTGCTAAAACAAAATATACAGGACCCACAGTAGCACTGGAGTCATTAAGAAGTTCCTGTCCTCTTGTTTCATTTTCAGCATGCACTTTCTGGTAATGCTCCAATAAATCAACAGCAGTTATACATCTTTTCATACATAAGGGGCAGATGAAACCCTGTGAAATAACAACTTTTAGAAAAATATACGGAAAAATATTTTTATAAAACAAGACAATGCAAATAGAAATAAAAAGAAATGTGTATCTCTTTTTAGTATTTGTAAGGACAATTTTCAAGTGGTAACTGCACAAAAGGTGAAAACCTATCTAAAGTAGGATTTCTAAAACTAGTTCCCATCCTTATGCTATAAATTTGCATTGGTTCAATTTATTTTCATTATGGTATCCAGTTACTTCAGTTAGAATATTCTTTATGATATTTTTTTAAAAAACTTTGTGTTTATGACACTTTGTCCTTACTTACGTAAGACCTATTAAGCAAATTAGCTTTTGGTTTATTTTATTGATTGATTGATTGATTGAGGCAGTTTCACTGTTGTCCAGGCTGGAGTGCAGTGGCACCATCTCAGCTCACTGCAATCTCGGCCTCCTGGGTTCAAAAGATTCTCATGCCTCAACCGCCTGAGTAGCTAGGACTACAGGTGCATACCACAACACCCAGCTAATTTTTGTATTTTTAGTAGAGACAGGGTATTACCATGTTGGCCAGACTGGTCTCGAACTCCTGACCTCAGGTGATCCAACTGCCTTGGCCTCCCAAGGTGCTGAAATTACAGGCATGAGCCACTACGCCCAGCTGAGATCAAGAAATTATTGGCAAGTATAACAAATACTTTCATGTTATATAATGTTCTCAACAAAAAAGTTCTCCTTGAAAGTAATTTAATGGAAGTAATTTTCAGTCTTTACTATATTCCACTAGCCTAAGATCCCATTCTTGCCCACACTCATAATTCCCAGCAGATGATTCTTCCTTCAATTTTCTGAGCCAAATAAAACCATTGTCAAACAGTATTTCAAATTCCCTATACCTAACAGTATCGGTATTTTAAAATATGGGCTGTTATACTGATTTATGTATGGCTTAAGTTTTTGTCAAATAACAATAATAGGATGAGAGGCCGGGCATGGTGGCTCACACCTGTATCCCAGCACTTTGGGAGGCAGAGGCAGGCAGATCACTTGAGATCAGCCTGGCCAACATGGTGAAATCTCGTCTTTACTAAAAATACAAAAATTAGCCAGGTGTGGTGGCATGCATCTGTAATCCCAGCTACTCAGGAAGCTCAGGCAGGGGAACTGTTTGAACTCAGGAGGTGGAGGTGGCAGTGAGCCAAAATGGCACCACTGTACACTCCAGCCTGGGCAACAGAGTGAGACTATCTCCAAAAAAAAAAAAAAGAATAATAGGTGTGAACTTGGGTTTCAACCAATGCCTGATAATAGGACCTTAAGGAAATCACTTTGCTTTGCTAAGTGTAAGTGTCCTTATCTATAAAATGGGCCTAATATTAGCACATATTCTTCTAGAGTTATTGTGTATGTAAAATACTAAATATAGTACCTGAGACATTGTAAGTGCTCAACAAATAGGAACTGTCATTAGATGTCTATTTAAAGATGAAAGGGAAGAACTGAGAGACTAGATAAAAAGATAGCAATTAAAAACCTAGATTATTCAGCAAGGCCAAGGAAATGATGTAGTGAGAATATGAAGAATAAAGTTTGTGGGATGATAGACAATTATGGTAAAGAATGGAGAGATACGATTTTAGTATTTCAGGTTAAACTATTGTGCATGATGATACAGTAGAAGGTATTGCCATGGAATTGAGTAGCTAGAAAAGAGATAATAAAGATCATTGACACTGACAACATTAAGGAACTTGGAGGTTAAAATATTCCTTGACACTGGGAGGTCACATTTGACACAGTGACACTGACCCTGGAAGGTTAAAATGTTCCTTGACCTCCCAACTCCTTAATGTTGTCAGTGTCAATGATGTTTATTATCTCTTTTCCAGCTACTCAAATCCATGGCAATACCATCTACTGTATCATCCGGCACAAAAGTTTCACCTGAAATATTAAAATCACAACTCCCCATTCTTTTCCACAATTGTCTATCCTCTCAAGCCTGGAGAGATGGCTCATGCCTATAATCCCAGCACTTTGGGAGGCCAAGGTGGGTGGTCACCTGAGGTCAGGAGTTCAAGACCAGCCTGACCAACATTGAGAAACCCCATCTCTACTAAAAATACAAAATTAGCTGGGTGTGCTGGGGCATGCCTGTAATCTCAGCTACTCAGGAGGCTGAGGCAGGAGAATGGCTTGAACCTGGGAGGTGGAGGTTGCAATGAGCTGAGATCATGCCATTGCACTCCATCCTGGGCAACAAGAGTGAAACTTCATCTCAAAAAAATTTTCCTTGAGTTATCAAAGTCATTTAGGATAATAGCAAGGAAAGAGAGGAAGACTGAAAACAAATGTCAGATGGGAAGCAAGACAGGGTAGCAATTAAGAGCTAGGCTTGGGCTTGAATCCTGGATTCATATCACTCTTAGTAGCTATGTGACCTTCAATTTCCTCAACTGTTAAGTGAAATAACAATAACATCTACTTCATATGGATCTCATGACACTTAAATAAGATAATACATGAAATAAACATCATTATACCTGGTACAAAGAAACATTCAGTAAATGTTAGCTATCATTACTGTAATTATTCCTTTTGTTAATAACCCTTAAAGATTATCCAGAGGATGAAAGGAGGAACAAGAGTTCGGTTTTTTTTTTAGCTAAAGAAAGAGTTGTCTTCCAGATGACCACAGTCTCAAGTGCTAAAACTACAGAACAATTCCTCTTTAAAAGATGCTTCGGCCAGGCACAGTGGCTCACACTTGTAATGCCAGCATTTTGAAAGGCTGAAACAGGCAGATCACTTGAGCCCAGGAATTTCAGACCAGGCTGGGCAATATGGCAAATGCTCATCTCTACAAAAACTACAAAAAAAAAAAAAAAAAAAATTAGCCGGGCATGGAGGCATGCACCTATAGTCTCAGGTACTTGAGAGGCTGAGGCAGGCGAATCACTTGAGCCCAGGAGGTCCAGGCTACAGTGAGTCTTGTTCACAGCACTGTGCTCCAGCCCAGGCAATACAGTGAGACCCTGTCTAAAAAAGGGAAAAAAAAAAAAAAGAAAAGAAAATCATGTTTCATTTGTTTTTTTTGTTTGTTTTTTGTTTTTTTTTTTTTGAGACAGTCTCCCTCTGTTGCCCAGGCTAGAGTGCAGTAGTGTTATCTCACTCACTGCAACCTCTGCCTCCCCAGTTCAAGCGATTCTCCTGCCTCAGCCTCCTGAGTAGCTGGGATTACAGGTGCCTGCCACCACGCCCAGCTACTTTTTGTATTTTAAGTAGAGACAGGGTTTCACCAAGTTGGCCAGGCTGGTCTCGAACTCCTCACCTCAGGTGATTCGCCCACCTCGGCCTCCCAAAGTGCTGGGATTATAGGCATGAGCCACTGTGCCTGGCTGTTTTGTTTTTGCCACCACAGTTTTAGGCTGCTTTTCACTTTACTCTTGTTTGTTCACTGTTAAGTTTCCATTTACAATCATTCATTCAAAAACTATTTACTTGCTGGTTCTACCATACAGTAGGGTAACTGTGGTTAACAATGAAACACTGTGTATCACAAAATAACTAGGAGAGTCTTTTGAATGCTCTCACTACAAAGAAATGATACATGAATGAAGTCATGGATATACTAACCACACTGACTGGATTATTATGCAACATAGATATGTATGAAACATCAAATTGAAACCCACAAATAGGTGCAATTAAAACTGTCAATTTAGGCCAAAAGTGGTGGCTCATGCCTGTTATCCCAGTATTTTGGGAGGCCAAAGCAAGGGATAACCTAAGGTCAGGAATTTGAGATCAGCCTGACCAACATGAAGAAACCCTGTCTCTACTAAATATACAAAATTAGCCAGGCATGGTGGCGTATGCCTGTAATCCCAGCTACTTAGGAGGCTGAGGCAGGAGAACTGCTTGAACCCGGGAGGCGAAGGTTGCAGTGAGCTGAGATCGTGCCATTGCATTCCAACCTGGGCAACAAGTGCGAAATTTGTCTCTCAACTAAAAAGTGTCAATGTAAAAAGTAAATAAATTTTTTTAAGTACTATGTGATTTTTTAAAAATCACATGGGTGGCTGGACACTGTGGCTCACGCCTGTAATCTCAGCACTTTGGGAGGCCAAGTTGGGTGGATCACAATGTCAAGAGATCAAGACCATCCTGGCCAACATGGTGACACTCCAACTCTACTAAAAATAAAAAAATGAGTTGGGCATGGTGGCGTACACCTGTAGTCCCAGCTACTTGGGCGGCTGAGGCAGAATTGCTTGAACCCAGGAAGCGGAGGTTGCAGTAAGCCAAGACTGCATCACTACACTCCAGCCTGGTGACAGAGCAAAACTGTCTCAAAAAACAAAACAAAAAAAAATTACATTTTATACCCCCCTCTAATCAGAATATTTTATTAGATTAACAGTCAAAATGTATCCAGAATCTCAGCACCCCTACTGTTACCACTCTGCTCCAAGTCATCCTCACACTGTACATAGATCATTGTAATAGCCTCCTAATACTCTCTTTGCTCCTACCCTTACCCCACTAACAGTGTATTTTCAACACAGCAGCTATCGTGTATCCCATAAAAACGTAAACCAAATCTGGTCATTTCCTTGCTTAAAATTTTCCAATAGCTTCCTACCACAGTAAGAGTTAAAAACTAAAATCTGTGTAATAGTCTATAAGGCCCTACAAGAGGCAGGCCCAATGTCTCCTTGCTCAGCATGTTAGAGCTACACTGGCCGCCTGGCTGCTTTTTCCTGAGATGGAATTTTGCTCTTATTGCCCAGGCTGGAGTGCAATGGCGTGATCTCAGCTCACTGCAACCTCCGCCTCCCAGGTTCAAGTGCCTCAGCCTTCCAAGTAGCTGTTTTACAGGCATGCGCCACCATGCCTGGCTAATTTTGTATTTTAATAGAGATGGGGTTTCTCCATGATGGTTAGGCTGGTCTCAAACTCCTGACCTCAGGTGATCTGGACACCTCGGCCTTCCAAAGTGCTGGGATTATAGGCATGAGCCACCACACCCAGTCTCTGTTTGCTTTTTCAACATGAGAGGCATATTCTCACCTTAGAGACCTGTTGTTCCACAGACCCGGAAAAATACTTGCCCCAGAAATCTACGACTCATTTCCTCAACTCCTTCAGTTCTTTTTGCATTATCCCCTTCTCAGAGAAGTCTTCCCTGATAACTATTTAAAATTGCAGCCACAAAGAACACTTTATATGCTCCGTTTCCTGTTTTATTTTTCTCAATAATACCAACTGTCTAAGTTGATACATTATTTATTTATTTATTTTTGAGGCAGGGTCTCGCTCTATCATCCTGGCTGGAGTGCAGTGGCACAATCATGGTTAACTTGCAGCCTCGAACTCCTAGGCTCAAGCGATCCTCCTACCTTAGCCTCCCGAGTAGCTAAAAATACAGGTGCATGGCACCACTCCTGGCTAATTTTCTTTTATATTTTTTGTAGAGATAGGATGTCCTATGTTGTCCAGGCTGGTCTTAGGTGATCCTCCCACCTTAGCCTCCCAAAGTGCTGGGATTACAGGTGTGAGTCACCATGCCTGGCCAATACATGTTTAGTAAGTTTTTATTTTTGCCTATTTCCACACACTTGAATGTAAGCTCCACCAGGATAAATATTTTTTAGTTTATCCTAACAAATGAATAATCGGGAAGTCTTTCACTCATCCCACCACATGAAGACACAGGGATAAGGCACCATCTATGAAACAGGAAATGGGACCTCACCAGACACCAAATCTGCCAGCACCTTGATCTTGGATTTCCCATCCTCTGGAACTATGAGAAATAAATTTCTGCAGTTTATAAGCTACCAAGTCTATGGCATTTTATAATAGCAGTTTGTGGCATTTTATAATAGCAGTCTGAACTTACTAAGATAAGCAGGTGAGGTACACAGATTAGCCTATGGAAAAGTTGCAGAGAAAATAAAAAATCTTGGCACACTATAAAAGCAGAGAAAGTTCAATATGTCTGCATCAAAGGGTATCAGGAAGGCTACGGGAAGAAATGAAGCTATAGAGGTAAAAAGAAAGCAGATCACCAACAAATAAATAAATAAACAACAACAAAAAAATTACTAGAACAAGCTAAAGAATTTAGACTTTATTCTAAGGACAACTGATTGAAAGCCATTAACCTGGGTGTTTTGTTTTTTTGGTTTTGTTTGAGACAGAGTCTTTAGCACCTAGGCTGAAGTGCAGTGGCATGATCTCAGCTCACTGCAATCTCTGCCTCCCAAGCTCAAGAAATTCTCGTACCTCAGCCTCCCGAGTAGCTGAGATTACAGCCATGCACCATCATGCCCAGGTAAAGTTTTTTTATATTTTTGTATTTTTAGTAGAGACAGAGTGTCTCCATGCTGGCCAGGCTGATCTCCAACTCCTGGCCTCAAGTGATCCCCCAGCCTGGGCCTCCCAAAGTACTGGGATTACAGGCATCAGCCACCATGCCTGGCCTAACGTGGGTTTTAATCAGGAAAATGGCATAATGAAATCTTAGCTATATTTTAAAAGAATAGATTCAATTAGAAGAGAGAGGAGATAGGAGATGGGTAACATTAGACAAAAGGAAGACAGAATAATATGTGAGAGTTAATGATTTGATGGCAGTCTGATTAAGGCAGCAACAGAATGGACTAACATTATTACTTAAGCAATTTGAATATAAAAAGTTTTCTGAGGAGGTGATAATTGAAATAAAATTATTATTATTATTATTATTATTATTATTATTATTATTTGAGATGAAGTTTTGCTCTTGTTGCCCAGGGTGGAGTACAATGGCGCAATCTCAGCTCACCTCAACCTCTGCCTCCTGGGTTCAAGTGACTCTCCTGCCTCAGCCTCCTGAGCAGCTGGGATCACAAGCATGCACCATCACACCCAGCTAATTTTGTATTTTTAGTAGAAATGGATTTCACCATCATGTTGATAAGGCTGGTCTTCAACTCCTGACCTCAGTTGATCCACCCACCTCATCCTCCCAAAGTGCTAGGATTACAGGCATGAGCCACCTCACCTGGCCAATTAAAATAATATTTAAAGAAAGAGCCAGCAGGGGAGAATGTTCCAGGTAGAAAGAACAAGTAAAAAGACTTTCAACTAGAGTTACACGTTTAAGAAAAAAATAGGTCAGAGTAGCCAAAGTCAATGAGCAAAGGGGAGAATAAAAAGAAATGAGATTTGATAGGTACATAGAGGCCACATATGTAGGGCCTTATAGACCATGATAAGATACAATGGAATTGATTTTGCATAATAGGAAGCCAACGAATTTTTTTTTTTCTTTTCTTGCTGGGAAGAATAACCTCCAGCACAAGCTGGCAGCAGGCACCTCCTAAAGCCAATGAAGAAGATTTTAATTCAGGGAATGGCCTGATCTGATTCCAGTCCCTCTGGTTGCTCTTTGGAGAAGTGACCTAAAGTAACAAGGATAATACACTCTTATCATCATCCAGGTGAAAGACAATGATGGCAGCAGAAACAGAAAAAAGAGGATAAGACCAGGCGCGGTGGCTCACACTTGTAATCCTAACACTTCAGGAGCCAAGATGGGCAGATCACTTGAGGCCAGGAGCTTAAGACCACTTTGGGCAACATAGCAATACCCCTCTCTACAGAAAAATTAAAAATTAAATTTCTACACAGCTTCCTTTGAAAAAAAAAAAAAAAAAAAAGGAGGTTGGGGAACAGACTGAAGACACATCTACGGGCTAAAATGAATAGGAGTTATCATGTATGAATATGGTAGATGAGAAAAAGGAAGAATCAAGTTTGCTCTGAAATCCTTAGCTTCAGTATCTGAGATTTTCTACAATTTTCAGGTTTTTAAGACAGCTAAAAGAATAGCAAGTTGAGCCAGGTGCTGTGGCTCACACACACCTATAATCCCAGCACTTTGGGAGGCTGAGGTGGGTGGATTACCTGAGGTCAGGAGTTCAAGACCAGCCTGACCAACATGGTGAAACCCCATCTCTACTAAAAATACAAAATTAGCTGGGCATGGTAGCACATGCTTGTAATCGCAGCTACTTGGGAGGCTGAGACAGGAGAATTGCTTGAACCCAGGAAGCGGAGGTTGCAGTGAGCCGAGACTACACCAATGCACTCCTGCCTGGGCAATAAGAGCAAAATTCCGCCTAAAAAAAAAAAATAGCAAGTTGAATGTTGGGGCAGGAAAAGGGTGGAGGGCAAGAATTTAATTTAAGCATATTAAATTTATGACAAATATTAAATTTAAAATGCATATTAAATACCTAAGTTTCCACCTGAAGAATCTAGAAAAAAGATGAGCAAACTAAACCCAAAGTACATAAATGGAGGAAATTAAATATAAAAGCAGACACCAATAAAAGAGAAAAGTAAAAGACAGAGAAAATCAACAAAGTCAAAAGTTGGCTATCTTAAAAATTAATAAATGGATAAACTAATAAGAATAATCAGGGAAAAAAAGAGAGAAAATATTTTCTCTCTTACCAAAATCATGGGATATCACTACAGATGCTATAGATATTTACGCCAATAAATTCAACACATTAGATGAAATAACAGATTCCTTAACAATACAATTCACCAAAACTCACTGAAAAAGAAACAGAGAATCTGAGTAATAATACACTTCCCAAAAAGAAAGCTCCAAGCCCAGATGGTTTTACTAGTGAATTCTAGCAAACATTCAAGGTATAATTAGCACCTATTTCTTTCAGAAAATACAGGAAGCAGGCCGGGCGCGGTGGCTCAAGCCTGTAATCCCAGCACTTTGGGAGGCCGAGGCGGGTGGATCACGAGGTCAAGAGATCGAGACCATCCTAGTCAACATGGTGAAACCCCGTCTCTACTAAAAATACAAAACATTAGCTGGGCATGGTGGTGCGTGCCTATAATCCCAGCTACTCAGGAAGCTGAGGCAGGAGAATTGCCTGAACCCGGGAGGCGGAGGTTGCGGTGAGCCGAGATCGCGCCATTGCACTCCAGCCTGGGTAACATGAGTAAAACTCCATCTCAAAAAAAAAAAAAAAAAAAGAAAAGAAAATACAGGAAGCAGTGCTTCCTAATTTATCAGGCCAGAAAAATCCAGATACCAAAACCTGAAAAAAAAAACATTTCAAAAAAAGAAAATTATAGACTGATATCCCTCATGACCAAATGCAAAGGTCCTCAAAAAACATACAAACAAATGAAATCTAACAGTATGTAGGCTGAGCATCCATTATCTAAAATGCTTGGGACACTTTTGGATTCTGGATTTTTTTGTTTTTTTCTTTTTTATTTTGGAATGTTTACATGATACTTACCAGTTGGGCATCTTAATCCAAAAAATCCAAAATCTGAAATGAACACCATTTCAGCACTCAAAAAGTTTGGAATTTTGGGGCATTTTGGATTTTGAATTTTCATATTAGGGATGCTCTACCTATATTAAAATAGTATTAACAACATAGCAAAACCAAGTGGAGCTTATACTAGAAATAAAACAGTAGATCAACATTCAAAAATCAATGTAAATAATCACAATAATGGAGGGAGAAAATCATATAATCATCTCAATAGATGTGGGAAGAGCATTTGGCAATATTCAAAATTCATTCAAAGGGAAAGGGTAAGGGAAAAAAAGGAAGAGAGGGAGGAAGGGAAGGGGAAAAGCGCTCAGAAAACTAGAAAGCATCCTTAAGCTGATCAAAAAAAAACTATGGGTACCATCATTCTCAGTGGTAAAAACCTTAAATGCTATTCCCCTAAATTCACAAAGTAAAATATTTGCTTTCCCCAATTCTATTTAATATTCAACCCAAATTAAAGTCCAATACTGTGTGCTGCCTTGACATCTGGTGAAACTGGGAGGGCCTCAAATGGCCTAACTACAAGTTTCCCTCCCCATTCTGCTCCCAAGGATAAGGTCACCTACTCCTCAAACAGCCCTCCAGATCACAGGGGCAAGGCACACTGCCTGCTTATCCCTACGTAGTGGGTTTCTATACTGTGGTCCCCTGCCAGCCCGCAGACTTATCCAAACAATCTGATCATATCTCTCTTTAGGAACCAGAAGGCACCCAGCCTCTTGATAGTACCAAGCCTACCTCCCACAGTCCCTGGTTGGTCATTTTGTTCCCAAATGTAATCTTCATGTAGGCATGCATGGCTGCACAGCTGAGGAAAGATTTAATTAATTGGATAATAGGTTTTTTTCTTAATCCAAAATGAAAAACAAAAAAGAAGGATATAAAATATAAAACAGGCCAGGCATGGGGGCTCATTGCTGTAATCCCAACATTTTGGGAGGCCAAGGTAGGAGGATCACATGAGGCCAGGAGGTCAAGACCAGCCTCCAGCCAGAGTCACAGATGGAGAACCCATCTCAAAAACTAAAAATTAAAAAGTAAAACAGGGATGGGTGCAGTGGCTCATGCCTATAATTCCAGCACTTTGGGAAGCTGAGGCAGGAAGAATGCTTAAAGCCAGGATTTCAAGATCAGCCTAAGCAATATAGTGAGATCCCATCTCTACCAAAAAAAAAAAAAAAAAAAAGCCAGGCATGGTGATGTGCACCTATAGTCCCACTAGTGGAGACATCAGATTGGGAGAACTGCTTGAGCCCAGGAGTTCGTGGCACAGTGAACTATGACCATGTTCCAGCCCAGGCAATAAAGCGAGACCTTGTCTCAAAACAAAACGAACAAACAAACAAATATATATTTATATATATGATAGAATAAATGATAAAGGGAGAAATTTTAACATACAGGCAACCTCCAACTTAGGATAGTTTGACTTAAAATTTTTTACTTTATGAAAGATTTATCAAGATGTAACCCCATCATAAATCAAGGAGCATCTGTGTATCTAATCCAGGTTTCAGATGGCAATAACAGAAAAAAAATTGAGGCAATAGTCAAAGATAATCACTGAGAATTTTTCAAAACACACACACACACACACACACACACACACACACACACACACACACACCAAGAAATGAAAGAGACTAGAACAGATTAATTGATTGGCTGATTCTCAACAGTAACAATATGACCCAGAAAGAAGACAGAGATGGAAGTTTTCAAGGTGTGACCAAAAAAAAAAAAAGTCTGTATGTAGAATTTTATGCTCAGCAAAATCTTGTTTCTAGGACGAGCATGAAATAAAATTTTTGACTAAAACTGAGAGTCTAGCAAATTAGTCCTCATTAAAAAAATCCCAAAGGATATATTATAAAAAGAAGAAAATAATTGTAAGTGGAAGGCTGAAGATGCAATAAAGAATGGTAAACAACTATACTAGTTAAATATATGAATAAATCTAAAAACAATAATAACCTCTAATTTGTGAGGATAAAAGGAAATAAGATAAAACTGAATTACAGAACCACAATATAACATAAGTTGGGAAGTAGTGATCCATATGAAAGCATTCAAAGGTCCTTGAAACCGAAGAAGAGAAAAACATCTTAGACATCATGTATGTTACAAAAGAAACAAAAATGGGCCAGCCATCATGGCTCACATCTGTAATCCCAGCACTTTGGGAGGCCGAGGTGGGTGGATCACTTGAGGACATAAGTTTGAAACCAGCTTGGTCAACGTGGTGAAACCCTGTCTCTACTAAAAATACAAATTAGCAGGGTGTGGTGGCATGCACCTGTAATCCCAACTACTTAGGAGGCTGAGATAGGAGAATGGTTTGATCCCAGAAGGTGGAGACTGCAGTGAACCGAAATTTCACCACTGCACTCCAGCCTGGGCAACAAAGCAAGACTCCATCTCAAAAACATAAAAAGAAAAGAAAAGAAACAGTAAATGAACAAAATATAATGCATAATATCCAAACTAGCTGCAGTAGCCAGGACTAAACCCAGCAATGTACTCTGCCACCATGTGAAGGTGGCAAAGTACATCACTTACCAAAGGGCCAGCAAAGAATAATAATAAACAGCTAGAGGTAGGAAAAAAAACAGAAGTGTGGTATTACAGAAACATAGAAAAGAGCGTGCAGTAAGGAAGTTAAATCCAAACTAAGGCAAAAAAAAAAAAAAAGAGAGAGAGAGAGAGAGAGAAACAGAAAAGCAAGAAAAAGTACATAAAGAACAGTAAAATTAAATCAAAAATACATCAATAACCAAAATAATTCAAAGGGGTTCTCCCAGTTAAAAGACAAGTGTCATGCTCTTTAAAAAAAAAAAAAAAAAAAAAAAAAAAAAACCTAAAACAAAAGGAACAAAAAATATGAAAATGGAAAGAAAGAAAAAGCGCAGTAGCTCACTCCTGTAATCCCAGTACTTTGGGAAGCAAAGGCAGCGAATCACCTGAGGTCAGGTGTTCAAGGCCAGCCTGGTCAACATGGCAAAACACCATCTCTACTAAAAATACAAAAAATACAAAAAAAAATAGCCAGGTGTGGTAGCACACACCTATAATCCCAGTTACTCAGGAGGCTGAAGCAGGAGAATCGTTTGAACCTGGGAGGCAGAGGTTGCAGTGAGCCAAGATTGTACCACTGTACTCCAGCCTGGGCAACAGGGTGAGACTCTATCTCAAAAGAGGAGGGGAGGGGAGGGGAGGGGACAGAAGGAGAGGGGAGGAGAGTAGAGAAGAGGAGAGGGGAGAGGAGGGGAGGTGAGGGAAGGGCAGGGGAGGAGAGGAGAGAAGAGGAGAGGGGAGAGGAGGGGAGGTGAGGGAAGGGCAGGGGAGAAGAGGGGAGGAGAGGAGAGGAGGGGGAGGAGAGGAGGGGAGGGGGGAGGGGAGGGGAGGCGAGGGAAGGAGAGGGGGAAAGAAAGAGAGAGAGAGAAAGAAAAGAGAGAGCGAAAGTCAGACAAAATACTAGGGTTATTCCATTACTGGGGTTATTCCATTACTATTAAACATCAATTCACCAAAAAGATATAACAGACCTAAGTAGACAGGATATGAAGCCAGTGACTGTAAATGGCATATTAGAGAAGTTTGGCTCTGAAGGAAAGCAAATAACAGATGGTACCTGAAGGGGGAATTTCAAATCAAAGAAAGAGTTTTTGGTTTTGGTTTTTTCATTTTTGATTTTTTGGTGTTCTTTTCTTGTTTGTTTTCATATGAACCACACTGAACAAATTTGTATATTATTGGGAATTACATGAAGTAGAGGTAAAAAGTGAAGTAGCAGGAGGGAAAGCAGGAGGGAGAGAGGATAAATCAAAAATAAGAAAGAATGGAATCCAGAGAATAAGAGAAAGGATTGAAATTTGATAAAAAGGACTTGTCTTCAATGTATTAAAGTAAATCAGGTATGGTATAGGTATGATAAAATAAGAACTTTTATGTAATCGTTCCTATTTTCTCAGTTATATGTAAGGTGACTGAGAGAAGGTTAAAAAGAAGAGACAGAGAGATTTGAAAACAAAGAAGGTACAAAATAGCTATCTTAGAAAGTAGGAAGTTTTAATCCTACTAATACAATATTATCAGTATTGCCCAGCACTGCCCAGTATCATACCCATTGGAGATGTTTTTTGGTGTTGGCCTGACTGAGGCCAACTCAATTATTACTAGATTCCTTTCCTGGGTTATAACTCAGCACTTTGAGTTCATCATAACATGAATACAGTTTGGAACATTTTTCTTAAAGACATTTCCTTAAACTTTTTCTTAATGAAGTCCAGCTAATACTTTTCCTCCCCTCTCACAAATTTGTAAAATCTTACTATGGTTAATATACATACACATAGAGATAAATAATAAACAGATGATCAGAGAGACAAAACAGAATGACGAATGGACAGAAAGAGGACATATCCAGAAACATATGCACAATACACAGACTCATCAACTAAGAGGTGGAGAAAAGGATTGCAGAGAAAAAAAGATTGGGTAAAGACTACAGCTAGGACTTCAAAGGGGCAACTGACAAAAAGTGTCAGAGCAAAATGTGAGTGTCTTGATCTCTTAGTGGCAGTATTATGGGTGAGTGTTATGTCCTTCACATTCCTTATCTCCTTTTTCTATAATCATCAAATGTTACTTAGTCATTAAAAATAATAGGGTGGGGCACGGTGGCTCACACCTGTAATCCCAACACTTTGGGAAGCCAAGGCATACAGATCATGAGGTCAGGAGTTCGAGATCAGCTCAGCCAACATAGTGAAACCCTGTCTCTACTAAAAATATAAAAATTAGCCAGGTGTGGAAGCTCACACCTGTAATCCCAGCTACCTGGGAGGCTGAGGGAGGAGAATCACTTGAACCTGGGAGGCGGAGGTTACAGTGAGCTGAGATTGTGCTATCGCACTCCAGCCTAGATGACACGAGTGAGACTCTGTCTCAAATAAATAAATTAATTAATATAATAATAATGCAATTAAGGCTGACTTTTCCAAATTTGAGGGTTTTTTTTTTACTTACTTACAAATATTCCATTTTTAATATAATGCATTTATATTTAATATAATATAATGTCTTTAATATCAAAGACAAAAGTCCTTACAAAGCCATAAATGAAGACAGTAAATAATATGTCAATTTTATAGAAAACCCAATTTTTCCTTAGTGCAGTAGTTCATGACGGTATACACACATAGATACTAATTAATCTGTAATTCTTCATAAACAGACTTTTTAAAATCTTCAGTGAGATAACATTAGCATTAAAGACAAATTGGCAATACTATTTTTCAGAGTCTTAATATACAATTTCTCAGTCTCACAACTAGGCACAGGTTAGCTACAAGTATGTTTCACAAGTTACATTCCAATTTATAAGAAAAATTATGAGAACTTTTTCTATAAAAGGCAACTTTAAGTCACCAATCATTACACCACATATTTGCTCATTTTGTCTTAAATAATATTGAATTTTATTTCCAAGTTATTATTTTCATACCTCTGAAGAGCTTTCATTATTGACATCTACTGTGTTTACAGGAGTTGCTGACGAATCTAAATCAGAACCTTGAGAGCCAACTCTCCCAGGAGTCTGGAACACAAACAGAAGGGGGAAAAAAAAACAAAGCAGACATTAATAATATGTTCATAAGCCATTTAATAATCTAAACCTTTACACATAAGAAAAGTAGATGTCTTTACAAAAATAACAGCAGTAACAATATCCTTTATCAAAGACTATACCTCTGTATCAAAATCTCTATATATTCATTTCTCTCATTTTTAGTCACTTTAATAAAATGTATACAGTGCTTTATAACGTCTTCAAGTCACCTTCACAAAACATCTTACTTAATCAAAATGACATCTCTAAGACAGGTAAGATGGACGTTATCACTGTAGAGAAGAAAACAGATTTAAAGCAGGAAGTGACTTGTTCAACATTGTACTGTTTTGTTTTTTGTCTTGCTCTGTCACCCAGGCTGGAGTCTTGCTCTGTCACCCAGGCTGGAGTGCAGTGGTGCAATCTCAACTCACTGCAACCTCTACCTCCCAGGCTCCAGTGATCCTCCCACCTCAGCCACCCAAGTAGCTGGGACAATAGGCGCACACCACCACACCTGGCTACTTTTTTGTATTTTTGGTAGAGACAGGATTTCACCATATTGCCCAGGATGGTCTCAAACTCCTGAGCTCAAATGATCTGGGCACCTCTGCCTCCCAAAGTGCTGGGGTTATAGGTCTGAGCAACCATGCCCAACCCACCATTGTACTGTTAACAAAAATCAGAAAGTCCTCAAGATGCAAGTTTAAGGAGGAAAAAAAAAATCAGAAAGCACTCAAGATCCAAGATAAAGAAAAAAAAATCAGAAAGAAGCAGAACTAAAATGCAGATCTTCTGAATGCTTTGACAATGCTCTCTTTTCTACACAAACTAAAAGAATGATTCAAAGGGTGCCAAAAAGACCAATGCAGCCCAAGTTATCAAGTCCCCATCATCAACCACTCAAACCAATCATTACCATCTGTCTCCAATACTTGATATGACACAACCAGAGACATATTTTGGAGCGTTAAAATCTTTTCCCCCAGCACCATTTATCACTTAGCATTATCATTTATTAACATGTAGGTGTTACTTGGCCAGGCACGGTGGCTCAAGTCTGTAATCCCAGCACTTCGGGAGGCCAAGGCGGGCAAATCATAAGGTCAGGAGTTTGAGACCAGTCTGACCAACATGGTGAAACCCCATCTCTAATGAAAATAGAAAAATTAGCTGAGCTTGGTGGTATACGACTGCAATCGCAGCTACTCCAGAAGCTAAGGCAGGAGAATCACTTAAACTCAGGAAGTGGAGGTTGCAGTGAGCAGAGATGGCACCCCTGCACTCCAGCCTGGGCAACAGAGCAAGACTCTTTCCTGGTGGAGTGGGGGGAAATATATATATATATATTTATATGGTTATATATATATATATTTATATATGTATGGTTGTGTCTCAAGGAATATATAGGTGTGTTTTTGTATATATATGTACATGTGTGTGTTACTTTTATAACAAATTACTTTTTGAATGAATTTGAAACCTAGTAAAACATTGAGTAAAAAGAGATTTAGAGCACAAAAACTGACTCAATAATACTCAACAAAAATATATATGGTTCATGCTAGCATTATTCACATTTTACACATGAGGGAACCAAGTCACAGAGACTAAGTAAATTGCCCAAAGTCAGATGGCTAATAAATGGAAGAAGAGATTTTAATTAGAGCAGTGTGGCTCTTAATCACTAACCAATACTGCTTCTCTGTTAGGTATCTCCACTGAAATGCCCCTCAATTACCCAAGATTCAAAACAACTCATGACATATTTGCCTCAACATGTGAACATACTGTACATAACTACTAAATATTCAACCCAAATGCCAAATAAGAATGAATTCATAATGCTATATTCATTCATTAAAATGATTATAAAAACTACATACAGGCCGGGCGTGGTGGCTCACACCTATAATCCCAGCACTTTGGGATGCTGAGATGGGTGGATCACCTGAGGTCGGAAGTTCAAGACCAGCCTGACCAACATGGAGAAATTCCATCTCTACTAAAAATACAAAATTAGCCAGGCATGGTGGCACATGCCTGTAATCCCAGCTACTTGGGAGGCTGAGGCAGGAGAATCACCTGAACCCTGGAGGCAGAGGTTGCAGTGAGCCAAGATGGTGCCATTGCACTCCAGCCAGGGCAACAAGAGCAAAGCTCTGTCTCAAAAACAAAACAAAACAAAACAAAAAACTACATACAATGGAAAAATATACACAGTATGATTTAAATTATATATAAAAATTACTGATACAAGAAAAAAGGTTGAAATTCAAATAAGGATTTCTGTAGCAAGAAAGGAGTCTTCATTTTAATTTTTTTTCAGTTTTTGTTTTTGCTACTTTTTTTTTTCAGAATTTTAGATCCATATTTGAATTGTTTATCTTGAAAAAAAAAGTTTTATGTTAAAGATAAGCAAACCTCCAGTTGAATAGCCAGCATTCCTTTCCTTTCCTCATGCAGATACTTTGCACATTTATTAATAGGCACATCTCGTTTTATTGTATGTCACTTTATTGCACTTTGGAGATACGGCGCTTTTTACATAATGTAAGTTTGTGTCAACTCTACCATCAAACAAGTCTACTGGAACCATTTTTTCAATAGCATGTGCTCACTTTGTGTCTCTGTGTCATATTTTGGTCATTCTCACAATATTTTGAGCTTTTTCATTATTATCATATCTGTTATGGTGACCTGTGATCAATGATCTTTGAAGTTACTACTTCAAAGATTGTTTTGGGGCACTACAACCCACACAAATATAAGATGGCAAACTTAATTGATAAATGTTGTGTGTGTTCTGACTGCTCCAGTGACTGGCCATTTCCCAGTCTCTCTCCCTTTTCCTTGAGATTCCCTATTCCTTGAGGCATAACCATATTAAAATTAGGCCAATTAATAACCCTATAATGGCCTTTAAGTATTCAAGTGAAAAGCAGAGCTGCCCATCTCTCACTTAAAATCAAAAGCTAGAAATGATTAAGCTTAATGAGGAAGGCATGTGGAAAGCTGAAACAGACCAAAAGCTAGGCCTTTTGCGCCAAACAGCCAAATGTGAATGCAAAGAAAAAGTTTCTGAGGAAAGTAAAAGTGCTACTCAAGTGAACACACAAATGATAATAGCACAAATTGCTGAGAAAGTTTTAGTGACCTGAATAGAAGTTCAAATCAGTTATAACATGCCCTTAAAGCAAAGCCTAATTCAGAAAAAGGTCCTAACTCTCTTCAATTTTACAAAGGCTGAGAGAGATGAGAAAGCTGCAGAAGTATGAAGCTAGCAGAGGCTGGTTCATGGGATTTAAGGAAAGAAGCTGTCTCCATAACACAAAAATGCAAAGTGAGCCAGCATGTGATGATGGAGAACCTGCAGCAAGTTACCCAGAAGACCTAGCTAAGATAATCGATGAAGATGTCTATACTAATAACAGACGTTCAATTCAGGAAAAAAACAGCCTTCTATTGGAAGAAGATGCCATCTAGAACTACCATAGCTAGAGAGGAGAAATCAATACTGGGCTTCAAAGCTTTAAAGAACAGTCTAATTCTTCTTAGGGATTAATGGAGCTGATGACTTTTAAGTTCAAGCCAATGATCATTTATACCATTCTGAAATTCCTATCACCCTTAAGAATTATGCTAATTCTACTGTGATCTATAAATAGAACAAGAAAGCCTGTTTACATGGATCACTGAATATTTTAAGTCCACTATTAAGACCTACTGCTGGAAAAAAAAAAAATCCTTTCAAAATATTACTGTTCATTGACAATACACCTGGTCACCGAAGAGCTCTGATGGAGACATACAATGAGTTTAATGTTGTTTTCATGCCTATTAACATAACATCCATTCCACAGTCCATGGATCAAGGAGTAATTTTGACTCTCAAGTCTTATTATTTAAGAAATGTATTTTGTAGGGCTATAACTACCATAGATAGTGATTCCTATGACAGATCTGGGCAGAGTATGTTAAAAATCTTCTAAAACAGTCACCACTCAAGCCTGTAATCCCAGCACTTTGGGAGGCCAAGGCGGGTGGATCACGAAGTCAAGAGATCGAGACCATCGTGGTCAACATGGTGAAACCCCGTCTCCACTAAAGCTACAAAAAATTAGCTGGGCATGGTGGCACGTGCCTGTAATCCCAGCTACTCAGGAGGCTGAGGCAGGAGAATTGCCTGAACCCAGGAGGCGGAGGTTGCGGTGAGCCAAGATCGCGCCATTGCACTCCAGCCTGGGTAACAAGAGCGAAACTCCGTCTCAAAAAAAAAAAAAAAAAAAAAAGAACATTTGTGATTCATGGGAGGAAGTCAAAATATCAACACTAACAAGAGTTTAGAAATTCATTCCAACCCTCATAATGACTGTGAGGGGTTCAAGACTCCAGTAAAAGCAGATATGGTAGAATCAGCAAGAAAACTAAAATTAGAAGTAGAACTTAAAGATGTGACTGATTTTTTTTTTTTTTCAGACAGGGTCTTGCTCTGTCACCCAGGCTGGAGTGCAATGGTGCGATCTTGGCTCACTGCAACCTCCACCTCCCAAGTTCAAGCAATTCTTCCACCTCAGCCTACTAAATAGCTTGGACTACAGGCACCAACTACCATGCCTGGCTGATTTTTTTATTTTTAGTAGAGATGGGGTTTCACCATGTTGGCCAGGCTGGTCTCAAACTCCTGACCTCGTGATCCACCTGCCTCAGCCTCCCAAAGTGTTGGGATTACAGGCATGAGCCACCGTGCTCAGCCATGACTGATAATTTTCATAATAAAACTTTAATGGAGGAGGAGTGGATTCTTAGGGATGAGCAAAGAAGGTAGTTTCTTGAGGTGGAATCTACCCCTGGGAAAGATGCTGTGAACACTGTTGAAATGACAACAAAGAATTTAGAATATTTCATAAATTTAGTTGATAAAGCAGCAGCAGCTTTTGGGAGGACTGACTCAACTTTTGAAGGAAGTTCTACTGTGGGTAAAATGCTATCAAATAGTACTGCATGCTACAGGGAAATCTTTCATGAAAGGAAGAGTTAAACAAAGCAAAGCAGCAAACTTCATTGTTGTTTTATTTTAAGAAATTGCCACAGCCATCCCAACCTTCAGAAACCTTCACCCTGGTCAGTCAGCAGATATCAACATAGAGGCAAAATCTTCCACCAGCAAGATTATGACTAGCTGGGCAAGGTGGCCCACATCTGTAATCCTAGTGCTATGGGAGGCCAAGGCAGGAGGATCACTTGCAGGTAGGCATTTGAGACCACTCTGGGCACCATTTAAAAAATACTAAATTATCTCAAAAAAATACAAAAATTAGCCAGGCGTGGTGGCATGCACCTGTAGTCCCAGCTACTAGTGAGGCTGGAGAATGTCTGGAGGCGGGGAACCTAAGGCTGTTTCACACCGACTTCCTACAACTAAATTGAAAGGAAAACCCTAACTTTCCATGCTTAAGTAACAAAAGGGCCCTTTGACTTTTTCCATGTGGCAGATAGGAAATTGGCTGTCCACAACAAATCAGACTGATTGTGGGCAAGTCTTTGTTTGCACAGGAGTATAACTGTGTAGCTTCACCCTAGGCTCTGATTTGATGCTTTTCACACAACACTGTTGAAATGACAACAAAGAACTTAGAATATTCCATTAATTTTAGAAATTCCAAAATTGTGTGTAAAATGCTACCAAACAACATTGCATGCTACAGGGAAATCTTTCATGAAAGGAGGAGCTCTTCAAAGCAATGCAGCAAACTTCATTGTTGTTTTATTTGTATACCAAAATTGGAATAGAAAATTCCAAAACTGGTTGCAAAAAGCAACCAATCAGATGTTTGCACAGGAGTGTGACCTCTGTAGCTTCGTTTCAACCTCTGGTTGGCTGCTTTCTGCAACCAATCGGACTCATTGTGGGAACCACTTCATTACATTAGGTAACCATGAAGTGACCAATGGGAAACATCTAGTGGGTATTTGGACCCAAGAACATTCTGTATCTGGGCTCAGGCCCACTTCCACACTGTGGAGTGTACTTTCATTTTCAAAAAATCGCTGCTTTTGTTCTTTCATTGCTTCATTCTTTCTTTTACTTTGCTGGGCATTTTGTCCAACTCTTTTTTCAAAACGCCAATAACCTGGACAACTTGCAGTCATGACATTCTACCAGTGATACTAGGAAGGCTGAAGTGGGAGGATCACACTTAAGCCCAGGAATTCAAAAATGCAGTGAGTTATGATCGCACCACTGAACTCCAGACTGGGTGACACAGTGAGACTCTGTCTCATTAAAGAAAAAAGATTTGAGAAGGCTTTTTTCACAGAAGGCTCAAACAACTGTTAACATTTTATAGCAATAAAATATTTTTAAATTAAGGTATCTACTTTGTTTTATTAGACAATACTATTGCACACTTAATAGACTACAGTATGCCATGAATATAATTTTATATGCACTACAAAACCAAATAACCTATGTGACTCATTTTATTGTGTGATATTTGTTTTATTGCAGTGATCTAGAACCAAGCCTGCAAAATCTCCCATATGCCTATATACAAGTATGCCTATATACTTGTATTATATTTATATAAATTAGGAAACTTCAATAAGTAGAAAATAACAACCAGTAATTAAAGCTACAGAGAAACTCCCAAACTCTTCTTAAACATAATTCCTCAAAGGAGGGTGTAAGATTAAGCTCTTATTTTATATTCTGGATAAAGTATTAACCTAGCATGCCATGACAAGGGGGAAATAAAATGATCATGAGCCTTTTCAAAATTACTTATGTTCTTTAGAATTCTCAAAAGAACTCAGGGTTCTGTGAGGTTCTGTCAACTAAAGAATGACAAAGAAGGAACATTATGGCTGGGCGCAAATGGCTCACGCCTGTAATCCTAGCACTTTGGCAGGCTGAGGTAGGTGGATCACTTTGGGTAAGAAGTTTGAGACCAGCCTGGCCAATATGGTGAGACCTGTCTCTACTAAAAATACAAAAATTAGCTGGGCATGGTGGCGCATGCCTGTAATCCCAGCTGCTCGGGAGGCTGAGGCAGAAGAATCGCTAGAATCTAGGAGGCAGAAGTTGCAGTGAGCCAACATCATGCCACTGCACTCCAGCCTGGATGACAAAGCAAGACTCTGTCTTTAAAAAAAAAAAAAAAAAAAAAAAAGAGAAGGAACATTACCTTGTGTAAATGTTTTCTTTCTTCCCCTGCCCCCTACCCCAGCTTTCTTTTTTTTTTTTTTTTTTTTTTTTGAGACAGGGGTCTCACTATGTTGCCCAGGCTGGTCTCAAACTCCCGGGCTTAAGTGATCCTCCCACCTCATCCTCCCAAACTGCTGAGACTACAGGCACGAGCCACTGCATCCAGGCTATGTTTCAATAAAGATGGATAGAGAACATCAGAGGTACAATTCAGAAAGAGACAGGTATCTTACTACTGAGTGAAAAAAAAAAAAAAAAAAACCCACAAACATTGTTGAGACATGGAGGAGGCAATAACTGTATCCTGTCCAAGAACAGTAGCAACCACCACACCAAGGCTTATCCAGAACAGACAGAAAGTGGCACAATTTCAATAAAGTATTAAAGATGAAGAATGCAAAATGAATCTCTGGTCAAACACAAATGAAAATGAGAGGAGCTGATATAAGGAGTCTCCATTTGGTTGTCAGTATCAGGAGACACTACCCAAAATGATGAAATTGTAAGGCTTTCATCCTCAGAGAAGTCAGAGAAGGTTAAGCCAACTGAATACATGAGTGAAATACCCATGAATTTTAGATGCCACTAATCTAGATCAAATGCCACTTCAGCCTAACTTCAATTTGCTACAGGCTTTGGAGAGGTTGTACTTTATTGCCAGGTCTCGGGACCTGAGCACTACCTCCTGCCTCAGCATGGTTGCTGCCCCTTCTGGTAGGTTTCCACTTTCTAGAAAAGCAGAAAAAGCTTGCGAAACAATCAAAGCAGTGATGCCAAGGATGTCATGGCAGAAGGCCTGGGTTCCTGAGCCACCGAGAGTTCACAGGGCTGGATTTGACATTCCTGATGCATCACACAGGCATATGCATCCTGCTGACATTGTATTTCATTCTCACTGCGAAACTCAGGATCATCTTCCTGGGCACTGAATAGGGTCAGCTTTTAACCTAGTCTTCACTTTGCCGTGGGGCCAAAGCGGTGGAACAATTAGGGGAGAGGGAGCAGTGGGCCTCTACTTTCTCCTTCCTCTTGCTCATTCTCATTTTCTTTGTCCTTACAAACTTCCTAAAATGCCTATGCTTTTTTTAAAGTTGACCTATCTTTCTTTTCTGGACTGGAGGCATAGCAGGATATTGTGAAACTTCAGCCACATGACTCTTAGGAGTCTCCTCCAATGGTTCTGACAATGATTCCAAACTTCTCTGCAGAGGGTCATTCTTCCTTGGGCAGAATTTATCTCCTGTATCTTGAGTATTTGGTAATTGGTTCAAGTCTTTAGTGACAGGTGTGGGAGATTCCTAAACTCAATTAATGAGGATTTTTTTAACCTACTATGGTGATCCCAGCCACTCTGCAGAAACAAAGAATCACAACAAACGGACCAAAAGTCATGATTTTTTTTTAAACGTAGTTAGCACCATGACTGTTTCGAATGATATATCACGGATACAGGAGGTATACTGATCTCATATTTCTCCCCTTGACTTATTTAAAGGCATTCAGTGGCCTTCAGAAATAAAGTACTCAAGTTGTTCTTGGCCCAGGGAATCTCAAACTTCCTGGTACAGTATGAAAAAGAAGGCCTCAGTCTCTACAGTCCCTTTAAATTTTCCCAAAATCTAACATTCTAAAACTGTCTAAATTTATCCAGAGTATAGATTTACTGTGTTCATTTAGTGCCCACAAAATTTTCTTGTTTTATTGTATCAGCTACAGTCCTCCAAACACCAAAGCAAGATCCTTTCCCAAAATAATATAATTGAGACATGAATTTATAAATAAATAAAAGCCAGCTCTGGATTTAGTGATAAACTCATGGATGTAGCAAAAAGTAAATGGTGAAAACATTCCAAAAGAGTATTTAAATTGGATTTTTTTTTTTTTCTTTTTTGAGAAAGAGTCTCACTCTGACACCCAGGCTGGTGTGATCTCAGCTCACTGCAACCTCCACCTCCCAGGTTCAGGTGATTCTCCTGCCTCAGCCTCCTGAGTAGCTTGCATTACAGGCACACCCCACCATGCCCGGCTAATTTTTGTATTTTTAATAGAGACAGGGTTTTCACCATGTTGGCCAGGCTGGTCTCAAACTCCTGACCTCAAGTGATTCACCCACCTCCGCCTCCCCGAGTGCTGGGATTACAGTCGCGAGCCACCGTGCCCAGCCTAAATCAGATATTTAATATAAAGAACTGTTGTATAAAACTAGAAATTCATTTTTGATTCATTAGCATTTCAATAGCTCCACACTACAATGAAACGCAATGGAAACAGGAAGTTATACTTCCAAAGAATTATATTTTCCCCATTTCTATTTCCTTTATTTTTTCAGATGCCAGATGGCTTGTCACCTAAGGTTTTCCTTGACTGAGAAGCAATTCAAAGAAATATTGTACTTTTATTTTTTTTATTTTTGTAGAGATGAGGTCTCCCTATGTTGCCTAGGCTTATCTCAAACTTAATAGGCTCCAGTGATTCTCCTGCCTCAGTCCCCCAAAGTGCTGGTAGTACAGGTGTGACCCACCATGGCCGCCTATAATAAGGTACTTCTACATAATCTTATTATCACCACCAAAAATACCCTTTCTCAAATCTGCCTAAAATAATCCTGGTAAATACATGTAGGTAAAGCCTAAGAGGCATAGGGGGTAAACAAAGCCAAAACAGGGAAACCCTCACAAGACAGGGTTTTGTTTTGTTTTGCTCTGTTTTGTTTTGTTTTGTTTTATTTTGAGACAGAGTCTCACTCTGTCACCCAGGCTAGAGTGCAGTGGTGCGATCTTGGCTTACTGCAACCTCCGCTTCCGGGTTCAAGCAATTATCCTGCCTCAGCCTCCTGAGTAGCTGGGATTACAGGCATGCACCACCACACCCAGCCAATTTTTGTATTTTTAGTAGAAATGGGGTTTCACCATGTTGGTCAGACTGATCTCAAACTCCTGACCTCATGTTCTGCCTGCCTCAAACTCCCAGAGTGCTGGGATTACTGGCGTGAGCCACCGCACCTGGCCAAGATAGGGGTTTTTGATGTCCGTATTTTAAACAGACTCCTCTGATTGTTGTTAAATTATCTAAATATTTCTTATTCTGTTTTTAAGCCACTAAAATTCCTTTATTTCCATGAGAAGCCCCAAAACAATAACACTAACCCTAAAGAAATAATATAAAGCATTCTAACTTTTTCACCTACAAAAGTTTCATTTTGCAAAAACAATGGGATTGAAATGATTTATGCCAAAACTTTAAAGTGACAGGCTGGGCACAATGGTTCACATCTGTAATCCCAGCACTTCGGGAGGCTGAGGTAGGAGGATCAGTTGAGCCCAGGAAGTCAAGGCTACAGTGAGTTGTAAATATGCCACTTTACTCCAGCCTGGGCCACAGGGTAAGGCCTTGTCTAAAAAAAAAAAAAAAAAAAAAAATCCAAATAAAACCATTCTTAAAAACAAGGTAAGAATCACAATGAACCAAAAATAAAATGGACACATTAGAGTATCCAGGATGCTGGGACCTAAAACAGGTAGAGGCAGCCAAGTTCAGTAATAAGAACCAAAAACGCCCTGGGTATATGAGGTAACAAGAAACCAGGCCCACCGTGAGAACTCAGTAAGCGGGGCAAGATACTATCCCTTGCCATAAATAGAAACTTTTTAAAATGCTGTAAATCCTATCACGTACTGTTTAGCAAAGTTTTTCCAGGAAGAGATGAAAGGGTGTTCCAACCAAAGCATTATTTATAACAGCTTATAAATCATAAGCAATCTGTATGTTCAAAATGAAGAAACTATAAACTATGACATAACTGTCCAACAGTCTTGACAATTTATGTGATAAGTGTGAAAGTTGTGTAGAAAAATGAGAATGCATGTGATATACGTTGATCTACTATGAAAAATTAAAAAGAGAAAAAAAAGAATGTATATAAATATATATGTATATAGATTATATATGTTTATATCATATAAACTTAGGATTTACATGATATAAATCCTAAATTTGTCAAAGAAGAAAATACAACATTTGTATATATTATGACTTCAATTACATAAAAATATATACACATAAAAAGATTAAAGGGTAAACATATAAGACTGATGAGTTTTATGATAGGGTGATTTTTGTTGTTACTTTTC
This sequence comes from Sapajus apella, assembly GCF_009761245.1. NCBI lineage: Eukaryota > Metazoa > Chordata > Mammalia > Primates > Cebidae > Sapajus > Sapajus apella. The sequence continues at coordinate 51,468,208 of NW_022436942.1, forward strand.
CCCCCTATATTACTGAAAGGATGAGACTTGTGTTAAGATGATTTTATGAACCACCCACCTACTTCCACCCAAAATTTTTTGTTAGTGTTGTCATATTACTTTTAAAAGTTTTCAGATTTTTTTTAAAATTTGGGCCTGACAGAAAGATCCAGAGAATTCTAATCAAACACCTATCATTAATGTTTAAGTATCTACAACTAGACCAACTAAAGGAAAACCAGCTAAAACAAAACTACTTCTCTATTCACCATACTTCTGAACAAATCTGTGACTTTTCTACACCAAGTAATACAATTCTCTGCAGACATCAAATGTAGGTCCTACAATTTAACTGAATTCTGACACTATCTCAAATTAGCACAGACCTTGAAGACTAAGGGATCAGTCCCATAAGACTGCCCTTCCTTTCCCAATAGCAAATAAAAGGTCCCCAGGTTACTCACCCAAACTTTTGTCGACCTTGGCTACATATCGGGAACTCTCACAACTCCCCTCCTCAGGTTTGATAATTTACTATAGCAGCTCTAAGAACTCAAGGAAACACTTTACTTATGTTTACTCTAAAGGATATCTTAAAGGATACAAATAAACAGCCAGATAAAGTAGTATGTAAGGGAAGATCTGGAGGAGTCCCAAGCACAAGAGCTTCTGTCCCCATTAATTTTGGAATACGTCACCCTTCCAACATATGAATATATTCAACAACCAGGTGTGACATGGCAAAAGCCCCATAAAACTGCATACCTCAACCATACCTCAGCTTTCTATTGAAACTGCTCTCTGTAACCCAAATGTGACAGGCAAGCAGTCCAAACCCATGCCATCTTCGCCCCTGCGACTTGTAATAAGTAATTAAGGACTGTAATTTCTACCCTACCCAGACAATGTGTAAACAAATGCTAATATTGACTTTTGTGAACCACTTAAGTAACAACCAGAATGTCAAAAGTCCCCTGGCCCTTGGAATGTCCGGAGCCCCTTACCCTCATCTTCGCCCAGGAATCCACTGGAATGTCCAGAGCCCCTCACCCTCATCTCCACCCAGGAGGTGATTTATAGAATCCACTAGCCCTCAGAACGTCTGAAGCCCCTCACCCTCACTCCCGAGGTGGTTTTACGGGTATAAAAGGTCTTGACACCCTCCTTTCGGGGCCACGGGTTGGAGAGACGTGAGTCCTCCGTGGCCGCCGGCAATAAAGACCCTGCAATTTGGTATACTTTTGTCTTGGTGTTGACTTTCTATGCTCGGGCCAGTACAACACAGGAAGATCTCCAAAACCACTGTTTAAGGTTTTTACAGAGGTTCCATTATGTAAGCATAAGCATGATTGATTAAGTCACTGGCCATTGGTGATTAACTCAATCTCTAGCCCCTCTATATTCCTGGAGGTCAGAATGTAGGACTGAAACTTCCATATCCTTAATCTTGTGGCTAATGTCTATGGCAACCAGTCCCCAGCCTGAAGCTATCTGGGGACCCATCAAGATCACTTCATTAGCATAAACTCGGGTATTGCCAAAAGGTACTTATTATGAATGACAAAGACACTCCTTTCACCTCCATCACTCAAGGAATTCCAAAAGTTTTAGGAGCTCCATGCCAGAAATAAGGAAAAAGACCAAATATATATTTCTTATTATAACACAACACTACCCCAATATTTGAAATTATGAAAAAAAATACACAATATTCAAAGTATTTACTTCAAATAAGAACAGATATTGGCTGGGCATGGTGGCTCATGCCTGTAATCCCAACACTGGGAAGCCAAGGCGGGCAGATCTTTTAAGGTCAGCAGTTGAGAGACCAGCCCGGACAACATGGTGAAACTCCATGTCTACTAAAAATACAAAAAAAAAAAAAAAATTAGCTGGGCGTGGTGGCACTCGCCTGTAATCCCAGCTACTGGGGAGCCTGAGGCAGGAGAATCACTTGAACCCAAGAGACGAAGGTTGCTCACTTCGTCTCCCGAGAATCACTTGAACCCAGGAGACAAGGCGCCACTGCACTCCAGCTTGGGTGACAGACTCTGTCTCAAACAAACAAACAAACAAAAAAACAAATGTCTGTAATAAATAGGATATCATAGATTGTTGGTATAAAAACAGATTCATACTGCAAGATCAGTATAAAACAACATTAATCTCTACAAAAAACTATCAAAGAAGCAAACACAAATTTGAGAAAGAATAGCACTCGAAGGGGGAAAATGTTATTGTTTACCATATGCAATATCGTAAAAAGAAATATCACCGTCACAGCACTGTCACAGAAGTTTTAACAACTTAAAATTTTTCTGAAATAAATGATTGCTCTATTGCAGACTAGTTGTTTACTGAGTATATTTCTTTTTTTTTTTTTTTTTTTGAGACGGAGTCTTGCTCTGTTGCCCAGGCTGGAGTGCAGTGCCATGATCTTGGCTCACTGCAACCTTCACCTTCCAAGTCAAAGCGATTCTCCTGCTTCAGCCTCGTAAATAGGAAAGACTATGTGCACCCGCCACCACACCTGGCTAATTTTTTTGTATATTTAGTAGAGATGGGGTATCACTGTATTGGCCAGGCTGGTCTTGAACTCCTGACTTCAGGTGATCCGCCCCCTCGGCCTCCCAAAGTGCTTGGATTGCAGGTGTGAGCCATCGCACCCAGCCTCTTTTTTTCTTTTTTTAACGGGCAAAATCTCACTCTGTCACCCAAGCTGAAGTACAGTGGCACAATCGTAGCTCATCGTAGCCTCAAATTTCCTGGGCCCAAGCCATCCTCCTGCCTCAGCCTACTGAGTAGCTTAGGACTACAGATGAGTACCACCACACCTGGCTAATTTCTTTTCCTTTGTTTTTGTTTTGTTTTGTTTTTTGAGACAGGGTCTTACTTTGTCACTCAGGCTGGAGTGCAGTGGTGCAATCTCAGCTCATTGCAACCTCTGCCTCCTGGGTTCAAAATATCCGCCCACCTCAGCCTCCTGAGAAGCTAGGACTACAGGCGCATGTCACCACACCCAACTAACTTTTGCATTTTTTTGTAAACATGGGATTTTGTCATTATGCCCAGGCTGGTCTCAAATTCCTGGACTCAAGCAATCCGCCTACCTAAGCCTCCCAAAGTGCTAAGATTATAGGCGTGAGTCACCATGCCTGGCCCTGGCTAATTTTCTTTAAGCAAAATTATTTCTAAAACTGGAAAGGATATAAGTATTAGAAATTAAATAATATACAACTCAAAAACTTGGGAATTTGTAAGATATCTATAAGGAATTCTCATAAAATGTACCTTTCAACACTGATTTGGTTATTCTATTTCATCCTCACCCCACCACAAAAACAAATTAGAAAGATTTTCACAAATTCAAAAAGTCCGAAAAGCCATCTACTACAGGCAGACCTTAAGATGCTTTAAATACATTATGCAAGCCTTATACTAAATGGATAGCCAAAGAGCTCTGACTAACTCTTTTCTACTATTAAGAGCTAAAAACATACAGAAAAAGGGAAAAGGTATTTTTGCAAATAAAAAAATGCTATTTCAACAAAAAATTCATGTAAAGTAACTGAGCAGTTCTCAGGGAGTTTTCATACTTTACCTCCTAGCTCATCACATACTCTCTAGGTAAATTCATTTGCTCCCTTAATTTTCATTAACACTATTGCTGACAATAATAAAACACTAACTCTAATCCAGACATTTGCTGAGTTTCCAATTCATATTTTCCTGTCCTGCTAAATTTATCAAGAGAACCACAAAGTCAGATTATTCAAAACCAAATTCATTTATCTTTGTTCAAACCTTTCACCCATCTGCATTCTCCATCTCAGATTACAGAACCGTTACACCCTCATTTTGCCTAAATCCAAGGCATCACTCTTACTCATTTCTATTCCTTAATCTTCACATCCAATCGCCAGGTTAATTCAATTGCCCACATAAATTTTGCATCTATCCCCCTTTCTCCAACTCCTTGGTCACTACTTTGATTCATGTTGCCATCATCTTTCACCTAGATTATAAAAGAGATCTAATATAGCACTCTATACCTTTACGTCCACATTTCTAGTTGTCTACTAAGAAATCCAGTAATGGATTTCTCAAACCGTTGTAACCAAACCAAAGTCGTCATTTATCTCAATACTTTACCATCCTAGAAAAAAGTTTGCTTACCTCACTATGTTCTCCAGCTTAGTCAATAATATCCTTATTTATCAAGAATTTCAGTTAAACCCTAAATGAGGCTGGGTGCTGTGGCTCATGCCTGTAATCCCAGCACTTTGGGAGGCCAAGCCAGGTGGATCATCTAAGGTCGGGAGTTCGAGACCAGCCTGACTAACATGGAGAAACCCCATCTCTACTAAAAAGACAAAATTAGCCAGGCATGGTGGTGCATGCCTATAATCCCAGATACTCGGGAGGCTGAGGCAGGAAAATCACTTGAACCAGGGAGGTTGAGGTTACAGTGAGCCAAGATTGCACCATAGCACTCTAGCCTTGGCAACAGAGTTAGATTATCTCAAAAAAAAAAAAAAAAAAACTCTAAATGAACTATTAGCCGGGCATGGCGGTAGGCACCTGTAATCCCAGTTACCTGGAAAGCTGAGGCAGGAGAATCACTTGAACCCAGGAGGTGGAGGTTGCAGTGTGCTGAGATCACACCGCTGCATTCCAGCCTAAGCGGCAAGAGTGAGACTCTGGGCCAGGTGCAGTGGCTCACTCCTATAATCCCAGCACTTTGGAAGGCTGAGGTGGGCAGATCACGAGGTCAGGGGTTTGAGACCCGCCTGGCCAACATGGTGAAATCCCATCTCTACTAAAAATACAAAAATTAGCCAGGTGTGGTGGCACAGGCCTGTAGTCCCAGCTACTCGGGAGGCTGAGGCAGGAGAATCCCTTGAACCTGGGAGTTGGAGGTTGCAGTGAGCCTAGATTGTAGCATTATACTCCAGCCTGGGTGACAGAGTGAGACTCCAACCAAAAAAAAAAAAAAATTAAAACCTAAATGAACTAAAACAGATATCTGCACACCAATGTTCATAGCAGCACTATTCACAATGGCTAAAATATGTAAATAACCCAATGTCCATCAATGGATGAATAAACAAAAGGCAGTGTACACATCAACAATGACATATTATTTAGCCTTTAAAGGGAATAAAATTCTGGTAACATGCTATAACATAAATGAAGCTAGAAATAATTATGCTAAGTGAAATAAGCCAGATACAAATGGATGAGGTACCTAGAAGAGTTAAATTCATAGTGGCAGGAAGTGGAATTGTGGTCACTGGGGCTGCAGACGAGCAGAGGAATGTAGAGGTATTGTTTAATTAGTACAGAGTTTAGTTGTAATGATTGTACAACAATGTGAATACACTTAATGCCACTGGACTGTACACTTAAAAATAGTAAAAATAGGCTGGGCATGGTGGCTCACGCCTGTAATCCCAGCACTTT
>NW_022436942.1:51473749-51500227 GCF_009761245.1 Sapajus apella
AAAAAAAAAAAAAAAAAAAAAAGGTAAAAATAATATCCTTTAAATTATGTATATTTGTCACAATTTTAATTTTAAAAAAAATTTTAAAAACCTAAGTATGTATTTTATTGCAGGCTTAATCACACAGACAAAATAATTATTTTAAGTATTTAAGAATGCAGAGTTTTGACTACATATCCTTTGACATATAGCATAAAGCCAAAAAACACTGCTAAAAAAAGAAACAGTGACATCAATTCAATAATCTTACCAATAATATTCATATTGTTAATTTTAAAGCCATTTATGTATATTTTAGCAAAAAACAGTTATGCTAATGTTAAGAGCCAAGATATTCAGTATAAGATAAAAAGATATAAATATAGAATCAAATAAGTAAAAAACCATTTTATATCTTAAATTTGAATTCATATTTTGCTTTTTGCTTTTTAACAATAATTCTTATCATTCAAAAACTTAAAAGCAAAGGCAACCCAAAAGCAAAGTGCACCTTAGTCCTTATAAGATGATCTCCAACCATCACTCCACTCTCAAAGAAATCAGAAACATATTATTGTGCCAAAAAGCAAGGAAGCATTTTGAACACAAATAAGGTCCTGTCAAAATGACAAACATCACCTTGAAGGTACTCCCACTAGCTAAAGCTGAGATCATTTTCACATCAACAAATAACACTGACTGCAAATGATTGATATACACTAAATATATATAAATCCATGAGTTTATGAAACATATATAAATCCATGAGTTAGTCAACTGATCTTTGACAAAGGAAAAAAGGCAATACAATGAGAAAAGATAGTTGTTATTGTCTGAATGTCCCCCACCAAAACTCATGTTGAAATTTAATTGCAAATGTAATGATATTGAGAAGTGAGACCTTTAAGAGGTGACTAGGTCAGGGGAGCTCCACCCTCATGAATGGATTGCCATTATTGTGAATATGGATGAGTTATCACAGGAATGGATTTGTTATAAAAACAAGCCCTATCTCACGCCTGTAATCCCAGCACTTTGGGAGGCCAAGGCAGGCAGATCACCTGAGGTCAGTAGTTCAGGACCAGCCTTGGCCAACATGTTGAAACCCCATCTCTACTAAAAATACAAAAAATTAGCCAGGTGTGGTGTCAGGCACCTGTAATCCCAGCTACTCGTGAGGCTGAGGCAGGAGAATCACTTGAACCCGGCAGGCAGAGGTTGCATTGAGCCAAGATTGCACCGTTGCACTCCAGCCGGGGGACAAGAGCGAGACTTCATCTCAAAAAAATAATAATAAGCTCTCTGTCACACCTGCTCTCTTGCCCTTCCTAACTGCTATGTTATGATATAGACAGGATCTTACCAGAGAAAGGTGCCATGTGCTTACACTCCCCAGCATCCAGAACTGTGAGCCAAATAAACTTCTTTATAAATTACCTAGTATGTGAGATTCTGTAATAGCAGCAAAAAAAAAAAGGGGGGGGGAGTGCTAAGACAACAGTCTTTTCAACAGATGGAAATGAAACAATTAGACAGCCACATGCAAAAAAAAAAAAAAAAAAAAAACCCTAAACACAGACCTTATACTCTTCATAAAAACTAACTCGAGGTGAGGCATAGTGGTTCATGGCTATAATCCTAGCAATCTGGGGGGGCAAAGGCGAATCACTTGAGCCCTGGAGCCCAAGAACAGCCTGGGCAACATGGTGAGCCCTGTCTTAATAAATTTAGGCTGGGCACAGTGGCTCACACCTGTAATCTCAGCACCACGGGAGGCCCAGAAGGGTTTGGATCACCTGAGGTCAGGAGTTCAAGACCAGCCTGGCCAGTGTGGAAAAACCCTGTCTCTGCTAAAAATACAAAAATTAGCCAGGCCTGGTGGCAGGTGCCTGTAATCCCAGCTACTCAGGAGGCTGAGGCAGGAGAATTGCTTTAACCCAAAATGTGGAGTTTGCAGCGAGCCAAGATCATGCCCCTGCACTCCAGCCTGGATAACAGAGCAAGACTCCATCTCAAAAATAAATAAATAAGTAAAATTTAAATTTAAATTTAAATTTAAAAAAATTAACAGCCGGGCACAGTGGCTTATGCCTGTAATCCCAGCACTTTGGGAGGCCAAGGCGGGCGGATCACAAGGTCAAGAGATAGGGGCCATCCTGGCATACATGGTGAAACCCCGTCTCTACCAAAAATACAAAAATTATCTGGGCATGGTAGCCCAAGCCTGTAGTACCAGCTACTGGGGAGGCTGAGGCAGGAGAATTGCTTGCATCTGGGAGGTGGAGGTTGCAGTGAGTTGAGTTTGTACCCCTGTACAAACTCAGCCTGGCAACAGAGTGAGACTCTGTCCCCCAAAAAAATAATTAACTCAAAATGGACCACAAACCTAAATGTAAAACACAAAACTATAAACCCTAGAAGATAACACAGGAGAAAATGACTAAGCTTTGTCAATTTTTTTTTTTTTTTAGATAGAACACCAAAGGCACAATCCATGAAAGAATAAGCTGGACTTCATTAAAATTAAAAATGCCAGCTCTTTAAAAGATATTGTCAAGAGTAAAAAGACAAGTCATAGACTAGAGGAAAATATTTACAAAAGACATACCTGATAACGGACTATTATCCAAAATATACAAAGAACTCTTTAAACTCAACAGTAATATAATAAACAACCAAATTAAAAAATAAGGCAAAGACCTTAATACAGATATCTTTAAAAAGAAGATATACAGATGGCAAATAAGCATATGAAAAGTTGCTCCACAGCATACACCATCAGGGTAATGCAAATTAAATCAATGGGATACCACAACACACCTAGTAGAATGGCCAAAATTCATAACACTACCACCACCAAATGCTGACGAGGATATGGAGAAGCAGGAACAGGAATTCACTGCAGGTGGAAATACAAAACGGCACAGCTACTTTGGAAGACAGTTTGGCACTTCCTTACAAAACTAAACACACTCTTATATACAATTCAGTAATCACACTCCTCGGTATTTACCCAAGTGAACTGAAAACTTCCGTCCACACCAAAACTTGCGCACAGATGTTTAAAGTAGCTTTATTCATAACAGCTAACGCTTGGAATTGACCAAGACGTTTTCCAGTGGGTGAATGAATAATTTACTAGTACATCCAGACAATATAATATTCTCCAGGGTTAAAAAGAAATGAGCTATTAAGCCATGAAAAGACAACGAAGAAACTTAAATGTATACTAATTTAAATATGAAGTGAAAGAAGCCAATCTGAAAATGCTACATACTGTATGATTCCAACTATATGGATTTCTGGAAAAGGCAAAACTATGAAAAAAAGTGAAAAGATCAATGGTTGCCAAGAATTAAGGGGAAGGGAAGAATGAATAGACAGAACACAGTGGATTTGTAAGGAAGTGAAAGTGCTCTGTATGGTATTATAATGATAGATACATAAAAATTTGTCCTAAAACCCACAGAATGTACACTACCAAGAGTGAACCCTACTGTAAACTGCAGACTCTACATGATAATGATATATCAATGTAGGTTCATGAATTCTAATAAATATACCACTCTAGCGGGGAATGTTGATAATAGGGGAGTCTATGCATGTATGGGGGAAGGAAGTATATGGAAAATCTCTGTAACCTTCACTCAATTTTACTGTGAACCTATAACTACTCTAAAAAGTAACTTCTGTTTTTCAAATATATGAATTTTCTTTTCTCAAGAAAAAGAAAATCAAAAGAAAACTAAGCAAACCTCAGTGATGACTATTGCAATAGCCAGTGTACCAACTCTTAAACTTAGTAATCAAAGAAAAACAATTTAGTATTTATCCTTACTAAATTTTTTTTAGTAAAACAATTTAGTATTTATCCTTACTGTTGAGTTTGAAGGGTTCTTTATATATTTTGGATAATAGTCCATTATCAGGTATGTCTTTCTTTTGTAAATATTTTCCTCCAGTCTATGACTTCTCTTTTTACTCTTGACAATATCTTTTGAAATAGCCCTGGCTGATGTTTAAAAGTTCTTTACAGAAAATTTTCAGTTAACATATGTAGAAGCAATGAAAGATTTAGAGATCATTTTGCAAATACTGCTGAAATCTAACCCAAATGATATCATAAAATCTTCTCTGAATGTTCTCACTCAAATAAGAAATCTTTCCACCCTTTAAACTCGACTCTGTCCCTTATTTATATTTCCTCTTACAGCACTTACTCATAATACAAGGAAGAACAAAGTGGTGTCAGTGGTAGTTTGTTATGGTAATTACCATCAATGAATCAGGCCTATGTTTTCATGCCCTTGTAATTCTCTTATGTAATCCTCCCCTACATAAACTCTGGACTAGCCATGAGATTTGCCTTGTAGCAGCAAATGAGATACAAGCAGAGACTTGGGAGATGTCTGTCTGCACGATGGGATTTGTCCTCTTGCTGGAAACTCCTCTGCCACCACATAAACCCAGACTAGCCTTGGACACATGTGACCCAATGGATAAAACTAGCAATATGAGTGAAGGTACCTTAGATCATCCATTCTGTTTTCCACCTTATTTTCTTTTTATAGATTTGGTGAGTACAAGTGCAGTTTTGTTAGACCGGCATATTGTATAGTGGTGAAGTCTGGGCTTTTAGTGTACTCACCACCCTAATAATGTCACTGTGTACAGAATAGGTAATTTTTCAACCCTCACTCTCCTTCCAGCCTCACCCTTCCCCCATTTCCATCTTTATGCTTATCTGTATCCATTGTTTAGCTCCCACTTATAAGTGAGAACATGCAGTATTTAACTTTCTAAGTGATTTCACTTAGGATAACAGCCTCCAGTTCCATCCCTGTTGCTATAAAAGATATGATCTCATTGTTTTTTATGGCTGAATAGTATTCCACGGTATATATAAACCACATTTTCTTTATCCAATCATCTGTTAATGAACATTTAGGTTGATTCCATGACGTTGCTATGGTATAAAGCACCATGATAAATAGCCATGTGCAGATATGTCTTTCTTATACAATGATTTTGTTTTCCTTTGGATATATACTCAGTACTGGGACTGCTGGATTGAATTGCAGTTCTGTTTTTTTGTGACAAAGTATCGTTCTTGTTGCCCAGGCTGGAGTGCAATGACACAATCTCGGCTCACCACAACCTCTGCCTCCCGGGTTCAAGCAATTCTCCTGCCTCATCCTCCGGAGTAGCTGGGATACCAGGCATGCACCACCACACCCGGCTGATTTTCTATTTTTTAGTAGAGACAGGGTTTCCCCATATTGATCAGGCTGGTCTCAAACTCCCGACCTCAGGTGATCTGCCCGCCTCGGTATCCCAAAGTGCTGGGCTTACAGTCATGAGCCACCGTGACCAGCCCTGTATTTAGCTCTTTGAGAAATCTCCACACTGTTTTCCACAGAGGCTGTACTAATTTACATTCCACCAACAATGTATAGGCATTCTCTTTTCTCCACATCCTTACCATCTGTTTTTTGGTTTTTTTTTTTATTTTTCGTAACAGTCATTCTGACTGATGTAAGACGGTATCTCGTTGTATTTTTAATTTGCATTTCTCTGATGATGAGGGATGTTGAGCATTTTCTCATGTTTATTGGTCACTTGTATGTCTTCTTTTGAGAAATACCTGCTCATGTCCTTTGCTTTTTGATCGGCTTATTTTTTCCTTATTGCATTCCATGTAAATTCTGGATGTTAGTCCTTTGTCAGATGCATAGTTTGCAAATATTTTCTCCCATTTTGTAGGTTGTCTGTTTACTCTGTTGATTATTTCTTTGGCTGCGCAGAAGATTTTTACTTTAATTAATTCCCATTTTTCTATTTTTGTTTTTGTATTTGCTTTTGAGCTCTCAGTGATAAACTCTTCACCCAGCCCAAAGTCCAGAAGAGCGTTTCCTAGGTTTTCTTCTAGAATTTTTAGTTTAAGGTTTTTTTGTTTGTTTTTGAGACAGAGTCTTGCTCTGTCACCCAGGCTGGGGTGCAGTGGCGTGATGTTGGCTCACTGCAACGTTTACCTCCCAGGTTGAAGCAATTCTCCTGCCTCAGCCTCCTGAGTAGCTGGGATTACAGGTGTGTGCCACCACACCCAGCTAATTTTTGTCTTTTTAGTAGAGACATAATTTTACTATGTTGGCCAGGCTGGTCTTGAATTCCTGACCTCAGGTGATCCTCCTACCTCATCCTCCCAAAGCACTGGGATTACAAGTATGGACCGCCACATCCAGCCTAGTTTGAGGTCTTACATCTAAGTCTTTAATCCCTCAGTTATCTTCTGTATATGGTGAGAGATATGGGTCCGGCTACGTTCTTCTGCATATGGCTAATTTTCCCAGCACCATTTACTGAATGAATTATCCTTTCCCCACTGCATTTCCCTACCTCCACCACACCCTTGGGTCTCCCTCTACCACTCACCCACCAGCCCAGGCCTCGAGGGCCTCTGATCCTGCCGTCACTTGCCCCTCGCCCTGCACTCAAATGCCAGGCCCGTCATCAGAAGCCCAGTGCAAATTTTTGTCAACTTCATCAAATATCAGTAAGTTATAAGTATACGGCTTTTTTTTTCTGGGTTATCTATTCTGTTCCATTGGCCTGTGACTATTTTTATACCAGTACCATACTGTTTTGTTTACTGTAGCCTTATACCATAATTCGAAGTCAGGTAATTTCATGCCTCCCACTTTGTTCTGCTTAGGATCACTTTGGTTATTCACACTCTTTTTTGGTTCCACATGAATTTTAGAATTGTTTTTTCTAATTCTATGAAAAATGATGTTGGTAATCTGATAGGAATTGCACTGAGGTTGGGCACACTGGCTCACATCTGTAATCCCAGCACTTTGGAGACCAACGTGAGAGGATCACTTGAGGCCCAGAGTTCAAGATCAGCCCCTGGGCAACATAGCAAGACCTTGTCTCTACAAAAATATTTTTTTTTTTTTCTTTTTGAGGAGTCTTGCTCTGTCACCCAAGTTGGAATGCAATGGCGTGATCTCAGCTCACTGCAACCTCCGCCTCCAGGGTTCAAGCAATTCTCTCACCTCAGCCTCCCGAGTAATTGGGAGTACAAGCGCGCACCCCCACAGCTGACTAATTTTTGACTTTTTAGTACAGATGGGGTATCACCATGTTGGCCAGGCTGGTCTCCAACTCCCAACCTCAGGTGATCCACCCGCCTCAGCCACCCAAACTGTTGGGATTACAGGTATGAGCCACCATGCCTGGCCCAATAAAAATACTTCTAAAATTAGCTGGGCATTATGGCATGTGCCTATAGTCCCAGCTATTGAGGGCACTGAGGCAGGACTGCTTGAGCCCAGGAGGTCAAGGCTGCAGTGAGCTATAAATGTGGCACTGCACTCCAGCCTGGGCAACAGAGTGAAACCCTTTCTCAAAAAAATTAAAAAAAAAAAAAAAAAAAGCCCAGAATTGCATTGTATCTGTAGATTACTTTAGGCAGTATTGACATTTTAATGATACTGATTCTTCCAATCCATGAACATGGGATGTATTTGTGTCATCTGTGATTTCTTTCATCATCTTTTCACTGTTCTTGACTTCATCATATCTGCTTGATCATTACTGGTATATAAATATGCCACTAATTTTTGTACATTGATTTTGTATCCTAAAACTTTACTGAAGTCTTTTATCAAACCTAGTCTTCTCTAGATATATGATCATATCATCAGCAAACAGAGTTAATTTGACTTCCTCTTTCCAATTTGAATGCCTTTTATTTCTTTCTCTTGTCTGACTGCTCCAGCTAGAACTTCCAGTACTATGCTGAATAGGAGTGGTGAAAGTGGGCATCCTTATCTTGTTCCAATTCTTAGAGGAAATATTTTCAACCTTTCTCCATTTCATGTGATGTTAGCTATGGGTCTGTTGTGTGTGGCTTTTATTATTTTGAGGTATGTTCTTTCTATGTCTAGTTCGTAGATTTTTATCATGATGGGATGCTGAATTTTATTGGATGTTTTTTCTGCATCTATTGAGTCCATCTTTTTTTGTTGTTGTTGTTAAGTTTTTAAGTTAAAAAAGAAACTGGAAAGCTAAATGACAACTGCCAATCTGCTTTTGATGTTATTTGACAATAACATCTACAACTTTAATGAGCAACACCGAATACAGTTGCCTATTATTAAATTATTAATGCTAAATTGAATGTAATTCCTATTCAACTTTTCTTTCAAAGTGGTCTCTAAGAGCTCATCCTCCCTATTGCACTTGACTCTAGCCCTCTCCAAAATTTCTCAAGTGTAGACCAGGCACAATGGTTTACACCTGTAATTCAGGCACTTTGGCAGTCTGAAGTGGGAGGACCACTTGAGGACAAGAGTTTGAGACCACCCCGGGCAACATACTGAGATCCCATCTCTACCAAAAAAATTTTTTTTTTTAATTAGCCAGGTGTGGTGGTGTGCACCTATAGTTCCAGCTACCTGAGAGGCTGAGGTGGAAGGATCATTTGAGCACAGGAACTAAAGACTGCAGTGAGCTATGATCACAGCACTGCATTTCAGCCTGGGCCTTGTCTCTAAAAAACATAAAAGACAAATTTCTCAAGTCCCAGCACACAATATGCTTCTGCCTCCTGAGTCTTTCCTGCCTAACCAACTAGCACACAGTACTACACCACACCAAAGAAAGGGGTCAGAAGCAAACACCTATCTAAATGCAATTGATTTAGTGCTCCAAAAACCAAAGTCCATCCAAATCTAGACACAGTGATTCAGAATATGGAAGTTGGAGTCACACAGGTCACACAGACCTATAATTGACAACTTCTAGTTTAGCCATTTAGAAACTTTGTAAATTTACTTCTCTAAGCCTGAAATTCCCATTTGTAAAGTGAAACTAATAATGTCACCCTCACAAAATTGTTGTAAAGATTAAATAAATAATAAACATTAAATGTTTACATTAATGCCTGGCATTATGGTAGATACACTGTAAACAGTAGATACATATTATTATTAAGTACACCTCTCTGCACAAATAAGACCTAGAATCAAAATGTAAAAGCTGTCCAGGCACAGTGGTTTATGCATGTAATCCCAGCACTTTGGGATGCTGAAGTGAAAGTTTAACTTGAGCCAGGAGTTCAAGACTAGCTTGGATAACAAAGTAAGACCCCATCTCTACAAAAAGAGTACAAAAAATTAGCCAGGAGTGCTGATGTGAGCCTGTAATCCCAGCTACTAGGGAGGCTAAACCAGAAAGATCACTTAAGCCTGGAAAGGTTGAGGTTGCAGTGAGTCATGACCATGCTACTGCATTCAGCCTAGACAACAGAGAAAGAACCTGTCTCAAAAACAAAACAAAACAAAATAAAACAAAAACAAAATGTAAAAGTTAAAAGGTACTCAGAAATCATTTGGTCCAATGGCAATCACTTCATACATGAAGCAACTGAACCCTAGGAAGAATAGCTGGCTTGCCTGACAACACTCTGCTATCTAATGGTAGAGTGGTAGTTAACACTTAGGTTTCTGGGATCTCAACTGATATTCTCCCTACAATCTCAAAATGTTTCTTGTTCATCTCTCTAATACCAATTAAGACTAACTTCTCTAATCTCTACTTCTTCATTAATAAACTATAGGGACAGGATGAGTTCACACAGGTCCTTCTAGCTCCAAAATTCTCATTCTGTGATTCATTTGGAGCCATAAATTGGCTGACTTAAAAATATGTCAAACATATTTCCAATATCTGTATATGCTTAGTTTTCTTATGGTCATATTTAAAACTCTAAAACTTAAGTTACTAGTTACATCAAAATAATTTGCCTCTCACAAGCAACCAAGTCAGTAAGAGACTGAGAGCATTAGAACTCATTATAGATAAGTTCCTAGTACCTAAATTGGGTTTACAGAAATCATAGAATTAACTTAATATTAAGTGAAATAATAGAAGTTTTAAAAATACTCACCATATGATTAAAATTGACTTACACATTTTAGGCAAGTTTAAAGCATGGGGTGTTTTGATTCATCAAATATGAAAAGACAAATACAAAAACATACCAAAATAAGGGTTAACAGTCTACTTTAAAGAAGAAGCCACTTTTCATTTTATTTAAGTCTTAAACTTACTTAATGGAACAGGGAAATGTACTGACAATAAAATTTCTTGAACAGAGCATCTGTGGATCATGCTCAAAATCATGGACTATGAAACGATCTTAAAAATCTGTTTGATGGCTGGGCACAGGGGCTCACACCTGTAATCCCAGCATTTTGCGACGGCCAAGGCAGGCAGATCACTTGAGGCCAGGAGTTTGAGAACAGCCTGGTCAACATGGCAAAACCCATCTCTACTAAAAATACAAAAACTAGCCAGGCATGGTGGCGTGTGTTTGTAGTCCCAGCTATTTGGGAAGCTGCGGCACGAGAATTGCTTGAACCTTTAAGGCAGAGGTTGCAGTGAGCCTAGATCGCACCATTGCACTCCAGCCTGGGCAACAGACTGAGGCTCTGTCTCAACAACAACAACAAAAATATGTTAGGTAACACTTTATAATCTAACAGAAATTTGAATCTACTGGCTTTAGATTCCCATTATAAAAGATATACAGAATATCAGTTTTGAAGAAGTAGGCCACAAAATTCATAAAATTAAAATGCATCCTGAATATAATCATTTTCTATAATGCAAAAATCATAAAAGAGGCTATCCAATAGTAGATGACTGTCATAACTTGGGTTCCCAAGGAAACATACTCTGAAACTGAAATCTGCATATAAGAGGTTTATTGGGAAGTAATCTCAAGAACAACACCTGTGTGGGCAGAGGAAGCATGATTGGCTAGAGAGAGAAGTTGAACAGTACTGAACAGTAACACAATTGCAACAGCAACCTCAGTGAATCCTAAGAGTTCTAAAGCTGGGACAGTCTTTCATATAAGGCCCTAATAAGGCAAAGCATATCTTCCACATTAATCAGTAATTAAATGCAGGCTTCTTCCAGGAAGAAGACATAATCTTGGGTGCTTCTTTCTACAAGGGCAAGTCTGAGAAAAAGACGCAATTATGAGCCTTTAGCAGCCATGACTCCAGGCAGCTAAAAGAAGGTGTCTCCATCCTGAATAGGGATCTAGGTGTCACACTATAATAATGTACCTTACTTGCCTTTGAAATATCACAAAGGGCTATACACTGGAGGGACAAAGATCTTAGTAAAGAAGGAGACCTAACATCTTCTGGAGCCTACTATGTGGCAGCTGCTGTGATAGTCATCTTACATAAGTTACCAAATTTTATCACTGAATCCTAAATTCCTGAAGATACTTGATTTTTCTAAGCAAAGGTGCTGGAAATTAGGGTAAAAGGTATCAGGATTTGTTATATAAACACACCTAAAATGCTACTTTGGGGCTGAAATGAACTGCAGACTCAACATCCGGGTTTTTTTCTTAGTTTTCAACTAAAACTTTTATCAGGAAGAGCATTTTAGAGATCACCTAGCTGAAAAGCACAGTGGATCACATCTGTAATCCTCAGCCCTTTGGGAGGCTGAGGCTAAAGGATTTCTTGAGCTTAGGAGTTCAAGACCAACCTGGGCAACATAGTGAGACCCCCACTTCTCTACAAAAAATACAGAAAATAGCTGAGTATGGTGGCATGTGCCTGTAGTCCCAGCTACTTGGGATGCTGAGGCAGGAGAATCTCTTGAGCCCAAGAAGTTAAGGTTGCAATGAGCCATCAAGACTGTCTGAAAAAAGAAGGCCGGGCACGGTGGCTCATGCCTGTAATCCCAGCACTTTGGGAGGCTGAAGCAGGCAGATCACCTGAGGTCGGGTGTTTGAGGTCAACCTGACCAACACGGAGAAACCCCATCTCTACTAAAAATACAAAATTAGCTGGGTGATGCAGGAGTGAACAGCTACAGCTGGGTCCCGTGTTTAGGCCTGTGAATTACAAACTAAAACATGATTGATTAGCTGCACAAACCGACACTAAGCAGACATACAGTGTAGTTATGAGATAAAGAGTACTTGAAGGACTTGAGGTAATCAGAGTTTCAACCCAGCCAAAGACTCAAAAAACCATAGATTCTGAGTGTGCAGAAGCCATGGTATTAAGAAAAAAAACTAGTGCAGAGAGTAAGAAAATTATTTAACAGCAGAAACAAGGATGCAAACAGGTGAACCGAGTCCTTTAATAGCTAAACCCTACAGTGAAAAATCTATAAAGCCCTGTCACAGAGCTCCCAAAGAGCACTGCCTTAATCCCGCAAAGCCTTCCAGTAAAAATGTCTCAGAGGCTCAGCCCAATTTTGGTCCTAGATTTCTATGAAATTCTACCTTTCTTTATTGCAGAATGTATCCTTATAACCATTACTAACCTATTTGAGCTAACCTAATATTCTTTACTCCTAGAACCAAATGAATTTAATCATAACCATTATCACTGTTACAGAGGCATGGTAAAGTTTATTTCTAGAAGAATGACCTACATACAAAAGGTGTGTTTCATGGTGCCACAACTCCTAGAAGATAGAATATTACCCCATCCCCAACCTTGGTTGACTAGACCAGCACTGGACACTTGACCCAGAGGAAACAACTCTATTGGTCATCCAGAGACCTATGCGTGACCTGACAAGAAAAGACGAGAAGAACGTTTTAGATTCTTCTCTTGGGATTTTGGAAATGAGACACTAGGCCAGTTGGCTATACAAAGTTAATGTGAAAGGCATGTGGAATCATGTCAGACGGCCATTGAAATGCTGGCCAGACTTAGTAAGCAGCAGCAAGAAGAGGAATAGGCACAGAGAAGTGGAGACAAGAAGCCAGTGGTCCCTCAAAGAGTGTGAAACAGAGAAAAGAGCTGCCTATGTTCCTGACACATTCTAGATTCTACTCTCCAGAGACCCAACTAGCTATACAGTAATTCCAGACCTTGGATCACTATGAAACCTTACAATAAATCCCCCTTTCAACTTAAACTAATGTGAGGAGATCTGTAATCCTTGAAAATAAAGTTATTAACCAGGCACGGTGGCTCACGCCTGTAATTCCAGCACTTTGGGAGGCCGAGGCAGGTGGATCACGAGGTCAGGCGGTCAAGACCATCCTGGCCAACGTGGTGAAACCCCGTCTCTGCTAAATATACAAAAATTAGCTGGGTGTGGTGGTGTGCCTATAGTCCCAGCTACTCTGGAGGCTAAGGCAGGAGAATCACTTGAACCAAGGGCGTGAAGGTTGCAGTGGGCAGAGATTGCGCCACTGCACTCTAGCCTGGGCGACAAAGTGAGACTCTGTCTCAAAGAAAAAAAAAAAAAGAAAAAGAAAAAGACAATAAAGTTATTAGAAGATGGTCTAAGAATGACAGATTACATTAATGCATTTAATATTTTAATACATTAATGCATTTAATATTTCAATACTTTTCATGTAGTCTGTACTCCATTTCTATTCCCTTACTTCCTAGTCATTCATTTTCCACTATGACTCTCTTGAAACTGAAACAGGTATGACCCAATTGTCGCATTCAGTGGGCACTTCTCAGTCCTTATTTGACTCACTTCTCTTCCAACATTTACACATATCTAACACCCGCCTTTACTTGTCTTCTAAGTGCTAGACCTGTATTTCCTCCTGCCTACTTAACATCACTGGGAAGTCCAGACCTCTGGTTCACATTTATCTTCCCCAACCTTTTCCTCCTCCTCCATCCTAAACCTTGGTCTATTCCACCACCCTCACAGCTACCCAAACTACTCACAAGTCAACAAGTTATATCAATTCTATCCCTCTTCTTGAAAATCAGTTTATTCTCTCTCTATCCCCAAAACCGCTGCCTGAATTCAAGCTTTCATTATCCCCTAGACCAAAGACCAGAGGTCCAGAAATTCTGATTCACTTGAGAAGCTCAAAAATCTGGCTTGTTTTAAAGAATTCCAAACGATTCCAATATGCACGATTGTAAGAACTACAATAGTTTCCTTTGTTTTTCTTCATGATTTTAAGAACTACAATAACTTTCTTTTTTTTTTTTTCTTTTTTTTTTTTTTTTGAGACAGAGTTTCACTCTTGTTGCCCAGGCTGGAGTGCAGTGGCACAATCTTGGCTCACCGCAACCACACCTCCTGGGTTCAAGTGATTCTCCTGTCTCAGCCTCCTGAGTAGCTGGGGCTACAGGTGTGCACCACCATGCCAGGTTAATTTTGCATTTTTAGTAGAGATGGGGTTTCTCCATGTTGGTCAGGCTGGTCTCGAACTCCCGACCTCAGGTGATCTGCCCGCCTCAGCCTTCCAAAGTGCTGGGATTACAGGCGTGAGCACTGCGCCCGGCCAAGAACTACAATAAGTTTCTAGCTGATCTCTCCTTAATGAAGTAATCCTCTCTATAGGACCAACAAGTAGGCAATATATATTACTGAAAAACTATTAGGTATCAAGCACCATGTTAGACTGAAACATACAAAAAAAAGGACAACAAAATCTTTACCCTAAGGGAGCTCACAGTCTAATAGAAGTCAAATAAACAAATTATAAAAGCAACATAAATTTTCTAGAGATATGTAATATAATATCTGTTACATAATAAGTGTTTTCTAGAGATATGTAATATAATATCTATTATATAATAAGTGTTTATTAAACGCTGGAAACCCTGGTGAGTGCTTCATGAACATTATTTCATTTAATCCCTCATTAGCACTGTGAAGTAGATATTACCTTCAACTTATAGATTAAGCAATTAAGGTCTCAGAAAGCTTGAAATTTTGCATAAGTTGTTACCTCGTGAGTAAAAAAAGCCCAGTACTTAAATAATGGTCTAATTCCAAAAACCTAGTATCATAATTAGTATAGGGTGCTTTGAGCAGAGGGAAAAAAGGAAGCAAATAATTTCTAGTGTCATCTGAACTGAGCAACATGGACAACTGAGAGAATGGGTAAATTGTGAGAAACACAATTAGTGAGAAACGGCAAGATCAATGCATATACACAGGGATATGGAGACAATCCTGAAGTGGGAGCACAACATAACGGCCTTTTGTCCCAATGTAAAAAGTCTACACATCTCCTATGGACACTGAGTTGTCACCAACATATTTTAGGCAGAAGAGTGACTCAACTGATTTGTTTATATAAAGATTATCTCAGGCATGGTGGCTCCCACCTATAATTTGGGAGGCTGAGGTGAGCAGATCGTCTGAGGTCAGGAGTTCAAGACCAGCCTGGCCAACATGACGAAACCCAATCTCTACTAAAAATACAAAAAAAAAAAAAAAAATTAGTCAGGTGTGGTAGTGCACACCCATAGTCCCAGCTACTCAGGAGGCTGAGACAGGTGAATTGCTTGAACCCAGGAGATGGAGATAGCAGTGAGCAGAGATTGTGCCACTGCACTCCAGCCTGGGTGACAGAGCAAAACTCTGTCTCAAAATTAATTAATTAATTAATTAATTAAAATATAAAATAAAGATTATCTGGGAGAAGTATTTTGGGAGGGTTTTCCTTATTACAAATTTGATAACTTTAAAATTATCTGTGGCTCCTTACTGTCTACAGTATAAGGTCCAAAACCCTTCAAGCTACCTGTTGCAACCACCCCATCCACATGCAGAAATATTCACAATCCCCCTACTCTATACTAAACTATATCATGCTTTTGGATTTGTCTAGTTCCTATCCCAAAATGCCCTTCTCTCCATTGTCCCTCCTTGCCTGAGTCACTTCCATCCTCTGCAAAGACTTCCTCAATCTCTATTCCTTGCCCTTCCATACCACACCCCCTCTCTGCCACATAGTTACTTTTTCTTTTGTGCTTACAAACTCTTCTTCTGTGTATCTATCACAAAACTTAATCACGTTGTTTTGTAATTATCTGTCTCCTCCATTAAAACTCAGCAGGTTTTTTTGTTGTTGTTGTTCTCAAGAGTGTTTTATCTCCAGGCCCCGCACAGTAGTTAGCACAGAATAAATGGTCGGTAGTACATAAAACGAACATAGTTAGCACCTATGTTCTAAGTCCTCATCTACCAAAATATAAATAAAATAAATAAAAGGAGATAAAAAAATAAAACTAGGAAGTGATAAGAAAAGTGTTCCTTAAAGAAATTTGGAGTTTATAATTATAACAACACCAAAATACCATTATAAAAATTAGCCAGGTATGGTGGTTCTTGCCTATGGTCCCAGCTACTCCTGAGGCTGAGACAGGAGGACCACTTGAGCCCAGGAGGTAGAGGCTACAGTGAACATGATGGTGCCACTGCACTCCACCTTGGCTGACAGAGCAAGACCCTGTCTCAAAAAAAGAAGAAAAAAAAAAAAACCCACCAAAAACAATAAAACACCAACATTAGCAGCAGCTAACACTTATACAGAGGTTACTATGTGCCAGATACTGCTGCAAGACTTTTACACATATTAGTTATCTAGTTCTCAACTCTATAAGGAGGGTATTATTATTACAGCTATTTTACTGAGACACAGAGAAGTAACTTCTCCAAAACTACACAGGTAGTAAAATGGAATAGGATACAAACCCAGGTAGTCTGGCATCAGAGTTCACGTTCTTGGCTACTAAACATTATCGCTTCAGCTCAAGCAAAAGGCCACTGGGAATGGAGAAGAAAATTGGGTACCAGCCTTGGTTCTTTCATTTCTTAACGTCATCTTTATTCTTAGTTCTAGTCCTGGTTCTTTAATATCTTAATCTCTTCTTTATTCCTAACATGCTAAAATAAAAAAAAATAAAAAACAAAAAAACTACTCAAAAAGAAAATAATTCCATTAGCTGTCACTTTCTAAAATTCACTTCAATAAATTAGTAATACTTTTTTTTTAGGAAATTAATGTTTATTTTCAAATTATTAATATATATTTTATTGTGTTTTAGGTTTTGGGGTACATGTGAAGAATATGCAAGACTGTTGCATAGGTACAAACATGGCAATGTGGTTTGCTGCCTTCCTCCCCATTACCTATAACTGGTATTTCTCCCCATGTTATCCCTCCCCAACTCCCCACCCCCCACTGTCCCTCCCCTAGTTCCCCCTCAACAGACCTCAGTGTGTGATGCTCCCCGCCTGTGTCCATGTGTTCTCATCGTTCAACACCTGCCTATGAGTGAGAATATGTGGCGTTTGATTTTCTGTTCTTGTGTCAGTTTGCTGAGAATGATGGTTTCCAGGTTCATCCATGTCCCTACAAAGGACACGAACTCATCATTTTTGATGGCTGCATAGTATTCCATGGTGTACATGTGCCACATTTTCCCTGTCCAGTCTATCATCGATGGGCATTTGGGTTGGTTCCAAGTCTTTGCTATTGTAAACAGTGCTGCAATGAATATACGTGTGCATCTGTCCTTATAATAGCATGATTTACAATCCTTTGGATATATACCCAGTAATGGGATTGCAGGGTCAAATGGAATTTCTATTTCTAGGTCTTTGAGGAAGCGCCACACTGTCTTCCACAATGGTTGAACTAATTTACACTCCAACCAACAGTCTAAAAGTGTTCCTATTTCTCCACACCATTTCCAGCATCTGTTGTCTCCAGATTTTTTAATGATCGCCATTCTAACTGGCGTGAGATGGGTATCTCAATGTAGTTTTGATTTGCATTTCTCTAATGACCAGTGATGATGAGCATTTTTTCACGTTTGTTGGCCTCATACATGTCTTCTTTTGAAAAATGCCTGTTCATATCCTTCGCCCACTTTTCAACAGGCTTGTTTTTTTCTTGTAAATCTGTTTTAGTTCTTTGTAGATTCTGGATATTAGCCCTTTGTCAGATGGGTAGATTGCAAAATTTTTTTCCCATTCTGTTGGTTGAAATTAGTAATACTTTCATCAAACTTAGATGTGCAACTAATCTGGAAAGCCTTTCTGACATTTAAGACCAGGGCCCTCTTGCTGGGTGTTCCTGAGGCACCCAGCATTTGTCCTTCCTAGAACTCGTTCAATGGTATAGTTGTATGACTCCCTGAACAATTCCACTCTCTTCCAATGGACACTAAGCTCCACAAAAATTCATGCCTGCTTTACCCATCATTGTCTGCACAGCACACAGGAGGCCCACAACAGATGCCTTAAAAAAAAAAAAAAAAAAAAAAAAACTAATCACAGTAAGTTACTTTTTTCTTTTCTTTTTTTTTTTTTTGGCAGGGTCTCACTCTGTTGCTAGATTATAGTGGTGCAATCTCGGCTCACTAAAACCTCTGCTTCCCAGGTTCAAGCAATTCTCCCACCTCAGCCTCCCAAGCAGTTGGAGCTACAGGTATGCACCACCATGCTCAGCTAATTTTTGGATTTTCTGGCAGGGACAGGGTTTCACTACACTGACCAAGCTGGTCTTGAACTTCTGACCTCAGTGATCTGCCCACCTTGTCCTCCCAAAGTGCTGGAATTACAGGCATGAGCCACTAAGCCAGCCCATAATAACTTATAATACTTAAGAAATGGCAACAAAGTTTACAAGCTGCCTAAGGTACTACATGTTGATTATCTTTCTAACCATCAAGTCCTTTAAATTCATGTCTTGCTTCAAAGAACTATTAAGTAAAATATTCAGTACATACATATTAGAGCTACTTCATTTTGGTTTTGTCTTTTTGTTTTGTTTTGTTTATCCCCAGGCTCTTTCAATCCGCAGACAAACATCTTAGTGAAAGTTAGTGAAAAAGAAAAAGGAGCAGGAGGAGGAACAGAAGCCGGAGAACCAGAAACCAAATTTCTCTAATATATCCTGAGACTTATTGATGATGTTCAAAGACTTTGAGTTCTAATGGACTGTAAGCACTTTGTCTTTTCTTCTTTTAAAAAATGCTATTTAAAGGACACTATTCAGACGAAAAGAAGATAAGAATGGTTAAACTGAAAAGGTCATCTAAAAACAAAATGTTAAAGGCATGCCACATAATTTTAAAGCACAGAGTCAATTTCAAAGAAATCTCCAAAATAGCTTTAATGTTTTGTTTTGCGGGGTTTTTTTTTTTTTTTTTTTTTTTGAGACAGAGTCTCGATCTATTGCCCAGGCTGTTGTGTCTTGGCCCACTGCAACCTCCACCTTCTGGGTTCAAGCAATTCTCCTGCGTCAGCCTCCTAAGTAGGTACGATTACAGGCATGCGCCACCACATCGGCTAATTTTTGTATTTTTAGTAGAGACAGGGTTTCACCATGTTGGTCAGGCTGGTCTCAAACTCCTGACCTCCTGATCACCCACCTCAGCCTCCCAAACTGCTGGGATTACAGACGGGAGCCACCATGCCTGGCCAATGGCTTTAATCTTATACCTTAATATCTGTGCTGAGAAATAAGATTAGCAGGGTAGGGTAAAATAAATGGTTGCCATGTTACACAATTTAAAGATTCCAGTCATACTCGCTGGTAAATACCACCAGTTAATAAAATATATATTCTACCTTCTCAACAAGTAAAATATATCACCAGATTTATTTAAGATATTTATCAAAATGATCCTATTAGATATTCAACATTAACACTGATCCAACTACAAAATAACAGCTGAACTTCTTTAAAGGGACTCTCACAATTTGGTCTTTAGCCACCAAAGCTTCATGTCTTACTAATCGCTACATAGCATCTCACTTTCTAAGCTTCATTGTTCATACTCCCCACAGTACTATCTACGCCTTTTATGACTCCCTGTCTTTGCATTTGCTGTTCCCTCTGCCTGTCATGCCCTTCCCTCTTTTGAGCTGTGAATATGCCTCCTTCCTGAAGCTTTTCCTAATTGCCCTAACCTCCTCCCACAGAGTAACTCCTGGGTCCTCTGTCCTCTTCATTATTCTATTATGTATCACGATCATTACTTTTAAATGTTCACCTCCCAAACAGTCTGTGAGTTCTAAAGGGAGGACTCATAGCTTAATGAACTGTTTCCCAGCCCTTAGCATAAAGCCTGGCATTTACTGAAACTCAATCTAAATACACTGAATAAAAGAAAGTTAACTAAACTGTGAGAAACATTTCAAACTTTCCTATTAAACAGTTAATGCATTTAACACAGTGATTCTCAACCAGACTCAATTTTGCCCCTAGGGGATATTTGGTGAAATCTGGAGATATTTTTGGTTGTCACAACAACGGGGAAGGGATATAGGGGAATGTTACTGGCATCTAGTGGGGGTAGATGCCAAGGATGTTGCTAACATCCTACAATGCACAGGGCAGCCTCCCACAACAAAGAACTATCCAGTCACAAATGCCAACAGCGCCGATGTTAAGAAACTCAGTTGTCAATTGACTTATTCGGATGTGATGATTCAATATCACATCTCTGCAATAAACACGATCAATTTCAAGTCTGTCGTTTCATCTGAAGTGTCTTTAACAGTTGATAGGTACACACCAAAATTAAGAATGATCTTCATATAATCTCGATGCTTAACTTTAAACCAAGCATCCCATATTTCTGAAAACCAATCTATAACTGCAGAAGCCACTCTTAAATCAGTAAACACTTTTATTTGTAAACTTCAAAGCAAACCACAGGCAAACTAATTTTCACTTGTAGAACTATGACAGAAACACAGTCTGAGACATGAGGTAATCAGTTCTTCCAGGTCTGATAAAAGAAAAATCTCCTAAAGCCTGCAAGTAAATCAGGCACAGATGTCTTTACTGCTGAACTAAGGAAGTGATGGGAAAAGTAAAGAACATGCCCTTGCTACTTGCCAAAATCATCGCTTACCGAGATTTCAAAACTGACAAAACCACTACAAAATACAATTAAATGTCAATACAGGGTGTCAGATAAAGAAGTTAACTATTTCTCCCTCTAGTAACTGACCAAGTTTCGCATGACTTTATTATTTCAGGAGAAAGCAAGGCAGAAGCAAGAGCACTCCCCTCCTATCTACTGGATGACTCAACTCTCTTCCGCACATGCCTCGGCTGAATCCTACAAATTCAGTAATTTCTTTTGTCCTTTCAACTAGTTATCCTGCTCACTCGGTAAAGAACTCATGGGCTTGGCATCTACTTTTTAATCATTTATATTGTGTTACACTCTATCAGCCTCAAAAAGAAAGGGAAAAAGCTATACAAAAAAAACAACAACAACCTTTAATGCTTGATAGGTACAATAACTCTTATAGAAGAGATGTGAATTATGTTATTGTAGTAACTGATTCCTAAATGATAAACCTACAGCTTTCCAATGCTCTAATCTTTCTAACCTCAAGGTTTTTCGGGTTTCAGAGTCAGCACTGGCAGAAACTAAGTGTGTACCACTTGATCAAACTTACTGCGGATTTAGCCGTAATAAGGTAATGGGCTTGGACAGGAAACGCATTTTTAATTAAAAAAAAAAGTTTCCAACAGTGAGTAACATCTTGCTTCTCGGCTGACTTTGGCAGTGTCAGTCCCACGACTGGGCCCAGGCTAGGCCAGGGCTCACCACACCACCCTCCAATGTGGTCCAGAAGGGAAAGCGGAGCCGTGTGGCAGGTGCGCGTCGTGTCAATTTGGGGGGCACTGGGAGCGCGGTGGGTGGGGAAGGGCGAAGCAAGCCGCCCGCAATCTCCCACGGAGCGTTCCCCAGGCCGGCAGGCGGCCGGCCGGCCAGTCCCACTGGCACCAACTCTCCATTTTCATTCCCACTCCCCGATCCCGGGAGGAAAGCGCCGGCACCACACCCTCCAGCTCGCAGCCCGCACGCACGGACGGGGCCCCGCGCCGGAGCGGACGCCAGGCCTGGACGCGCGGGGCCACCGGGGCTCCGCCTGCCGCCCCGCCGCGCCGGCCCCACCCGCCCTCCCCGCCCCGGGCCGGGCGACCGAGGCCTAAGCGCCTGCCGGGCTGCGGGGCCTAGGGAAGGAAGGAGCCGGCGCTGAGGAGGGGCGCCCGCGCTGCGGCCCCGGACTCCGGCTGTCCCGCTCACGTGCTGCCGGAAAGACGGTTTCACTCTCTTACCCTCTGTAAAATCCTCCTCAACATGGTTTAACCACCACCCGGCGCCGCCGCGGTGACTCTCCGGACCCTACGCGGGGCCACTCACTACTCGGGGTGCGCGGGCGGGAGGGGCTGGGCCGGGAGGGGACCGGGAAAGAGGCCGGGGCGAGGCGGTGGCGGCAGCCTCTCGGGCGGCCCCGACTTCCCCACAGGCGGCGAGAGGGAGCGCGCGAGATAGAGCAAGCGAACGACGAGGCAGCCTGCGAGCGCCTCCCGCCCGCCCGCCGGGCGGCCCCCAGTAACTGACAGCTGGGCGGGCCGCCCGCGACCGCCGGGGGGCGGGCCCTCTGCCCCGCCCCTCGCCTGTCCATCCGCGGGAGGCGGGGCTGGAAGGGGGGCTGGGCCGGGCCTGGAACCAATCGGAAGCGGTGGCAGCGTGGGCGGTGTGTGACGGACAGGCGGCAGGACGCTGGCGCCGCCGCTTCTTCCGGCAGGCTGGGGGACGCGGCGGCTGCAGAGCGCACGCCCAGCCTCCGTCAGAGGGCCGCGTCCGCGCGCCGACCGCGTGCGGGCTACTGGGAGGCGGGCGGAGACCCCTGGGGCCTGGCCGGGGGGTGTCTCTCCCTAACC
Source organism: Sapajus apella (assembly GCF_009761245.1). Lineage (NCBI taxonomy): Eukaryota > Metazoa > Chordata > Mammalia > Primates > Cebidae > Sapajus > Sapajus apella. The sequence goes on from NW_022436942.1 coordinate 51,496,263, forward strand.
CAGTCGGGAGGAGGGGACGGCTTAAGCTGTTTTGTAAAATGTGTCGGGGTGACCCTTCCCGCGATTGCTCCCAGCCCCGGACATGGTATTAAGCCTGAGCTAGATCCTCGTTTCTGCTGGAAACGCTGACCCTATCTCTTAGCCCCTGGGTTGAAGCCGACTAGCGATCGCAGGCGTGCCTAACTGGTCTGTTGGGCTTCCCTGCCCTTTTCCAGGTTTCCTTTCTCTGCTCCCTTCTTGCGTCTAATTTCAGCCAAAGAGAAAGCAAAGATTTAGGAAAGAAGGGTAGAAAGAAGTTGGAATTTGAATTGGCAAGAGAAGTTTAAGGTTGTCTTTTCTGGATCAAAACAATTTTTAATATAATAGGCTGATGTTCACGTGTTGCACTTTCTCTTTCTAAAGCCTGTGCTTGACCTAATCTCCTAAGGAATTATAAGTCCGATTCTGATAATAGACATATGAAGTAAATTGTCATTAATGCCTCCGTTTTACAGATTAAGAAAAAAATGAGGTCACAGATAAATACCGTGCCAAAATGAAATGGACTTGGAACTGACCTCCAAGCAGGATGTCATTATTTAACTCAAAAATCACAGCTCCTGCGTCCTTCCATTCTGCCAATATTCACAAGCCAAGAGGCTCAATTTGCACTGTAGTAGGAAAAGCCTTTAATGTTGCTTGAATAGGGAAGGAGAGGGAATAGTGGAACTAACCTTGCTGGGGGTGGGGGGGAGCAAACCAACTAAACACTGAATGAAGCCTATGAAACAACGAATGGAGTGCTTTTTGGAAAAGAAGCAGCAAATTAAATATTTGCAAATGAGTTAATAGTAAAATGTTTTGTAAAGTGCAATGCCTTATATAATGTAATATGATTTTTTTTTTTTTTTTGAGACGGAGTTTTGCTCTTGTTACCCAGGCTGGAGTGCAATGGCGCGATCTCGGCTCACCGCAACCTCCACCTCCTGGGTTCAGGCAATTCTCCTGCCTCAGCCTCCTGAGTAGCTGGGATTACAGGCACGTGCCACCATGCCCAGCTAATTTTTTGTATTTTTAGTAGAGACGGGGTTTCACCATGTTGACCAGGATGGTCTCGATCTCTTAACCTCGTGATCCACCCGCCTCCGCCTCCCAAAGCGCTGGGATTACAGGCGTGAGCCGCCGCGTCCGGCCCTGTAATACGATATTTCTATCCCAAATATATTTCGTTTTTTATTATGTGTGTGTTTCAATGCTGCAGTAGAACAGTCATGCCTACAGCTAGTATATTAATAATCACTAGTGATAATGCTCTCACAAACCACATACTTTTCCATCTTTCTAAACATGAGTTGCTTTATTTCCAGACAATATGGAAAACATTCTCAGTGACATGGGATGATAAAAGTAACTTTTTGGCCGGGAGCGGTGGCTCACACTTGTCATCCCAGCACTTTGGGAGGCCAAGGCGGGTGGATCACCTGAGGTCAGGAGTTTGAGACCAGCCTGACCAACATGGAGAAACCCTGTATCTATTAAAAATACAAAATTACCTAGGTGTGTTGGCACATGCCTGTAATCCCAGCTACTTGGGAGACTGAGACAGGAAAATCGCTTGAAGCCAGGAGGTGGAGGTTGCCGTGAGCGAAGATTGTACCATTGCACTCCAGCCTGGGCAACAAGAGTGAAACTTAATCTCAAAAAAATAAAAGTGATTTTTTTTTCTCTTTTTGGTTTGTTTTTCAAAAATTAGTTTAGAGTCAGGCACACTGGCTTATGCCTATAATCCCAGCACTTTGGGAGACAGAAGCAAACAGATCTCTTGAGCCCAAGAGGTTGAGGCCAGCCTGGACAACATGGCAACAGCTCGTCTCTACCAAAATAAAAAATAAAAAAATTAGCTGGGTGTGGTGGCATGTGCCTGTGGTCCCAGCTACTCAGGAGGCTGAGGTGGGAGAATCACCTGAGCCCAGGGAGGTTGAGGCTGCATTGAGCTGTGATCTCACCACTGTACTCCATCATGGGTGACAAAGTGAGACACTATCTTTAAAAAAAAAAAAAAAAAAAAAAGGCAGGGCGCGGTGGCTCACGCCTGTAATCCCACCACTTTAGGAGGCTGAGGTGGGTGGATCATGAGGTAAAGAGATCGAGACCATCCTGGCCAACATGGTGAAACCCCATCTCTACTAAAAATACAAAAATTAGCTCGGCATGGTGGCATGCGCCTGTAGTCCCAGCTACTTGGGAGGCTGGGGCAGGAGAACTGCTTGAACCCAGGCGGCAGAGGTTGCAGTGAGCTGAGATCGAGGCACTGAACTCCAGCCTGGTGCCTGGAAACAGAGCGAGACTCTGTCTCAAAAAAAAAAAAAAAAAAAAGGTTTAAAACTACTTATTTGTGTTACATGCCAAGACCTTCTTTACTGAATTCTCCTGTAGAATCCTTTGAATAATATAATAGGCTGTCTTCTACAGCTGAACTAGATGGATTATTTGAAAATCTGTGTACTCCCCTGCACAGTTCATGATAACTCCATCATGGGAATAATACACTAAAGAACTTAATTACTCCAAAAGAAAATAAGCAGTGGGTGAGACATAACCATGTAGGAATACCCTTCACTAATCTATCAGCTTCCTACACATAACAGTTCTGCTTACCCTGTCCGATCACTAATTCCTATCCATTCAGCTCTTCTACATTAATATCCACCCAGCCCCCATCTATTTATTTTGATCCCCAGCAAGACTTCGAATCCATTGGCCCCTCTTACTTACTATCAGTCATTTCCCTAGCCTACTCATTTCCATCAAAACCCAGCCTAAAGCCCGTGGTCCAACTTTACAGTTTTCCCTTTGCAAATATGCTTAACTTCTTTACCTTTCTCTTCCTCCATTGCTTTTGTCTAGCAGAGCTCAAACCCTGGTTAAAATTCAATTAACCACCTACTCTCTGCCACACCGGATCAATAGGAATAGAAGGCTGGCTGTGGTGGCTCATGCCTGTTACCCAGCACTTTCGGAAGCCAAGGCAAGTGGATCACCCGAGGTCAAAACTTCAAAACCAGCCTGGTGAGCATGGTGAAACCCTGTCTCTACTAAAAATACATAAATTACCCGGGGATGGTGGCACATGTCTATATTTCCAGCTACTCGGGAGGCTGAGGCAGGAGAATCTTGAACCCAGGAGGCAGAGGTTGCAGTGAGCTGAGGTCACACTATTATACTCCAGGCTGGGTGACAGAGCAAGACTTCATCTAAAAAAAAAAGAAAAAAAATAGAAATAGGAATACGAAAGTGTCATTGCTTATCTGTCTTTTGGCTAAGATCAAGTGTAGAAATAGGAAAGTGTCTAAATATCACTAGAGATACATACAGTATATATAACTGGGATTGTTGGGCTCATTTTGCATTAATAACCACAGATCTCAGATAGGCATATGTCTCCCCAACAAGAATGTCAATTTTCTGAGCACAAGCATCTTGTCCCCCCTCTTCAGTGCTGTGACCCCAAAACTAAAACATTGCTCAATTTATGGTAAGCACTAAATAAATATTTGTTGAATAAAGGAAGGAAGGATTGAAAGAATGAAAGGTGTATAATTATTCCTATACCCATTGCCCAGCAGCATTCCTGTTATATTTTGTTTCTGTCTTCCATCTCAAGATCGTCAAGATGATCTACACATCTATAGTTGCTGCACTTCCTTACTCTATATTTTCTTCTCAACCCATTCCAATCAAGCCTCTGTAGCCTGTGTCCTACTGACTCCAATAAGGCTGCTCTTGTGATCACTAATGACCTGCATGTTGCCTATTCCAGTGACAACTTTATTGTTTCAACTTTGACTGTTTCCTGCATAGAAAACAGTTGACCACTCTTTCCTTGAGTTATTTATTCACTTGGCTTCCTTGACACTATATGTTCTGGTTTTCCTCCTCAATGCCCATTCCGTCTCTGTCTGATGGCTTGTCTACTACACACCTTT
>NW_022436942.1:51500627-51518456 GCF_009761245.1 Sapajus apella
TTTTTTTTTTTTTTTTTTGAGCTGGAGTCTCGCTCTGTCACCGGGCTGGAGTACAGTGGTACAATCTCAGCTCACTGTAGCCTCCAACTCCCAGGTTCAAGCAATGCTCCTGTCTCAGCCTCCCAAGTAGCTGGAATTACAGGCACCCGCCACTACGCCCAGCTAATTTTTGTATTTTTAGTAGAGACGGGGTTTCACCATGTTGGTCAGGATGGTCTCGATCTCCTGACCTCGTGATCCGCCCGCCTCAGCCTCCTGAAGTGCTGGGATTACAGGCATGAGCCACTGCACCCAACCTACTGCATGTCTTAATGTTGGAGTGTCCCCTTCTCTGTTCTGGGGCCCTTGCTTTTATCTGTCACACTCAGCCTAGAAGTAATCTCAACCAGTCTCCTGGCTTTAAATTTTATCTATCTGATCAGGATTTCCAAATCTGTATCTCTAGCCCTACTCGCCCCAGATTTCCAGACTTATATAACAAACTACCTACTTCATATTTCTTCTTGGATGTCTAGTGAGCATCTCAAACTTAACATGGCCCAAACAAAACTGTTTCTTTCATTTTCATCCTCAAAATTTCATCACCAGTTTTCCTGTCTCAGATGTGTCACTATCAGCTACATAGTTAGTTCAAACCAAAAATCTCTTTATCTCACCACTTCTTCTCCATCCAGCTAATCCATCAGGACATCCTGACAGATCCGCCTCCAAAATACGTTGCAAATCTTCCACTTCTCACCACTTTCACCTTAGGTTATGGCCTCTTCATCTCCTGCCAAGACTGCTAGACTGGTTTCCCTGTTGGTCTCCTGGCTTCTACTTTGGCTTCTCTATAATCCGTTCATTACACAGAAGCCAGGCACAACTTTTTAAAATGCAAATCAAAAATGACACTGCCCTCCTTAATTGGAGCTTCCCATTATAATCACAGTGAAATCCAAATACCTCCTCCTGGCTTACACACCCTGCTGATCCGGGCCTGTCTGCCTCTCTGCTTTCCACTTAGAACATCCTCCCCTTGGCCCACTATTCCCCAGCTGCTCTGGACTTTTCTCAGTTGCACAAAACCTATTCCTGCCTGTACACCAACTAGTTCCTATTTAGGGAATCCTTTCTCCTGAAGTCTCGTGGTTAATTTTGTGTCATTCACATTATTCCCTTAATGTCACCTCCTTAGAGAGGTCTTCAAAGACTACCTCATCTAAAGTGCTTCCAATCTCTAGACACCCATTCTAATTCACTACGTCGTAGAGAAACTAACATTTCTGACTTCTCTTGTTTGTCTGCATATGTCTTCCCAACAAGAATATCAATGTTCTGAGCACAAGGATCTTGTCCCCCTTCAGAGTTGTGACTTTAAAACTAAAACATTGCTCAATTCATGGTAAAAACTAAATAAATGTTTGTTGAATGAAGGAAGGATTGAAGGAATGAAAAGCATATAAATACTCCTCTAACAGTTGCCTTCCAAGGTTCCTCAAGCTAACATCTTCCCATTTATGAAGATATGCTCCAAATGCAACAATCCTGAAAGCAATTCAACAATTGTTTGATCCTATCTGACAATCTTTTTTCTTTTGACATAATGTGTATGTATGTTTCTTGACTCTTCAAAATTTCCCAGTGTTTATGGGAAATAACCCATTTCCTACTTTCCATAAATTAGAACATTGGGCTGGGCGCAGTGGCTCATGCCTGTAATCCCAACACTTTGGGAGGCTGAGGCAGGTGGATTACCTGAGGTCAGAAATTCAAGATCAGCTTGGCCAACATGGTGAAACCCTGTCTCTACTAAAACAAAAAATTAGCCGGGTGTAAAGGCAGGTGCCTATAATCCCAGCTACTTGGGAGACTGAGGCAGGAGAATCACTTGAACCTGGGAGGCAGAGGTTGCAGTGAGCCAAGAGCACACCACAGCACTCCAGCCTGGGCAATAGAGTGAGACTCTGTCTAAAAAAAAAAAAAAATTAGCTGAGCATGATGGCAGGTGCCTGTAATCCCAGCTACTCAAGAGGCTGAGGAAGGAGAATCTCTTGAACCCAGGAGGCAGAGATTGCAGTGAGCAGAGATCTTGCCATTGCACTCCAGCCTAGGCAACTCCCTCAAAAAAAAAAAGAAAGAAAAGAAAAAGAAAGAAAGAAGGAAGGAAGGAAGAGAAAGAAAGAAAGGAAAGAAAGAAAAAGAGAGAAAGAGAAAGAAAAAGAAAGAGAAAGAAAGAAAGAAAGAGAAAGAAAAAGGAAGGAAGGAACCAGGCAAGGTGGCTCATGTCTGTAATCCCAGCACTTTGGGAGGCCAAGGTGGGCAGATCACCTGAGGTCAGGAGTTCAAGACCAGCCTGACCAACATGGAGAAACCCCATCTCAAAAAGAAAAAAAAAGAAAGAGAGAGCGAGAAGGAAGGAAGAAAGGAAAGAAAGGGAAGGAAGAAAGGAAAGAAAGATTGTTAAGGCATCTTTCTTGTCAATTTTCTGTGCTATAACCAAATAATTCATTTGCAACTAGAAGCAAGTCCATTAAAAAGTCAGAACAAAAATAAGCAAAGTGTAGAGATGATGGCTCTGTCTAAGTAAGGCCAAAACAGTTTATGGATTCTAAAGAATACAGACATGACCACTAAACAACTAAAATTGCTTGCTTGCTTTTCTTTTTCTTTTCTTTTCTTTTCTTTTCCTTTTCTTCTCCTTCGGTTTTAAATCCACAGAATTGTTCACAATTATGGTAGCATCATTGAACTATTTGAAGCCTAGCATCAATCTGTGCTTCTTTCAGCCCTGAGGGCAGGGTAGGGAGGGCAGGAAAGGTGGGGACCTTGAATTCTCTAGTACTTTCTGCTGGTTTTATCCAGGCCCTAGCTGACTTGCTAACCTCGAGAAAAGAATCTGTTCTCCATTGAATTTATTTGAAGGCAGGATTAGGGTAAATTCAAAATAATAGAACTAAGCTCTGATTTTTTTATCTTGCCCAAATTCCTACCTAAGGGGTCTAGGGAGTCATGTCCTACAAACCATAAATTCTCATCAGATGGGTTTTATTTGACCCTATATATTGTGACTGACTTTTCAATGTGACTCTGGTATAACATTATGAGACAAGGAAAAATATTTAACCCCAAAATATATTTCCTTGCCATACCTTGAAATTGCACTGCAAAATCTCTTACGGGAAAAATCCACATTCTGTAGAGAATCACCTTTCCCCTTTGTTTTTCCTGACCTCCTTTCCAGATCCAGGAGACAATCATCTAAGAGCCAGGCACCATTTCACAACCTGCTCTCTCTCTTTTTTTTTTCACCCTAGATGGAGTTTTGTTTCCAGGCTGGAGTGAAGTGGCATGGTCTTAGCTCACTGCAACCTCCACACCTCCCCGCCACTCCGCACCACCCCCAGGTTCAAGGGATTCTCCTGCCTCAGCCTCCTGAGTAGCGGGGATTATAGGTGCATGCCACCACGCCCAGCTAATTTTTGTATTTTTAGTAGACACAAGGTTTCCCCACGTTGGCCAGGCTGGTCCTGAACTCTTGACCTCAGGTGATCCACTTGCCTCAGTCTCCAAAATTGTTAGGATTACAGGCGTGAACCACCATGCCTGGCCTGTACCGCCTTTCTAAACCAAACCAATGTATTTCTAAAATGTATTTGATTGATGTCTCATGCCTTCCTAAAATATATAAAACCAAGGTATACTCCAACCACCTTGAGCACATGTTCTCAGGACTTCCTGAGGGCTGTGTCATGGGCCATGGTCACTTGTATTTGGCTCAGAATAAATCTCTTAAAATATTTTATGCAGTTTGACTCTTTTTGTTGACAATGATCACATTTTAAGATATATTATAAATAATGCTCTTTCAGCCTAGGCAACATAACAAGACCCTGTCTCTACAAAAATTTAAAAATTAGCCAAGTGTGGTAGCAAACACTTGTAGTCCTAGCTACTTGGGAAGCTAAGGCAGGAGGATTGCTTGCATGCAGGAATTTGAAGCTATTGTGAGCAATGACAGCACCAGTGCATTCTAGCCTGAGTGACAAAGTAAGACCTTGTCTCTACATAAATAAATAAATTCTAAAAATAAATGAAAATAAAAATGATGTTCTTGGCTGGTGTGGTGGCTCATGTCTGTAATCCCAGCCCTTTGGGAAGCTGAGGCAGTGGATCACTTGAGGTCAGAAGTTCGAGAGCATCCTAGCCAACATGGTGAAACCCTGTCTCTATTTTTTTCTTTTTTTGACACTGAGTCTTGCTCTGTCACCCAAACTAAAGTGTAATAGTGCGATCCCAGCTCACTACAACCTCTGCCTCCCAGGTTCAAGTGATTCTCCTGCCTCAGCCTCCTGAGTAGCCGGGATTACTGGCACCTGCCACCATGCCTGGCTAATTTTTGTATTTAGCCCCATCTCTATTAAAAATACAAAAGTTATCTGGGCATGTTGGTGCACACCTGTGATCCTATCTACTCAGGAGACTGAGGCAGTGGAATCACTTGAACCTGGGAGGCGGTGGTTGCAGCAAACTGAGATCACACCATTGTTCTCCAGCCTGGGTGACAGAGTGAGACTCTGCCTCAAAATAAAAATGAAATAAAATAAAAATTTTAAAAGTGATGTTCTTAACATATGTGATAAGCAATGGCTGGCTCTATCACATTTAAACTTCAAGTTTGTAGGGTACAAAATAGACAATATAAAGGTGGCACAATAAAAATTCCCATCTATGATAACAGGGTGAGTCTCAAATGGCAATGTCTCCTAAGCAAGACCTGCCTGTGGACCCCAAGCTGAGCGCCAACAAAATGTTATACAACATATAAAGTACTACAAAATATGGTGTGGATAAATTTTAGAAACGGAACTAATATCTGAAGCTATTTTCTGAAATACGTTTGTGTGATTGTGAAACTAAAGTAATTCCATCTTGGATGCTAATCCACCATGTTGACTTCTGGTTAATCCCTGTTCCAGGAAGGCCTCTAAGATTTCTAGTTTTTTGACTGTTACAGTGAATCCTTCCCGTGTGTCAAAACAACCTTGACCATAAATCCTACCTTACCCAGACTCATACAGCATTCCTGTCTTTCCCTTGGAAGTCAACTTCAATTGTCCAACACAATCTTTCCCTGTTGTATATAAGCCCTGGGTCTGAGGGGTAATGGAATGGGGGTCCACCATCTCCCCTGTGGACATCTGAGGCTATGCCTTGTGTTTGTAAATCTCTGTTAAATGTTTCTTTCTGAGAATTGGTTATGCCAGGCTTTTTCTTCAGCCTCTCAACTTCCTCAGACTTTGGGGTAGTTTTGCATAGACCTACTCACCACAGAACAGTGGTCAGATGAAGTTATTCAGAGTGCAGTTTAGAGATGTCATCCCAGCATTGGTCAGAGCTTACATTTCTTTACATTTGTGGAGTTCAGTGTTTTTGAAAGTGTGTTTCTTGAAGCTCTGGAGTCCTCACAAGCTACCTCAGCAGATGGCGAAAAGCAAGCAATTGAGGCCCTGTGTTACCTTTGCATTAGCTGGTGCAGCTTTATTACACCCAGGGTGGAGTGCAGTGGTGCAATCTTGGCTCATTGCAGCCTCAACCTCCTGGTCTCAAATGATTCTCCCGCCTTGGCCTTCCACTGTGCTGGGACTACAGGTGTGAGCCACTGTGCTCAGCCTGACATTATTTTTTTTACACTGTACACTTCAGGCATGCTGAACTATGACACATTTCTGGGCTCATCATAGTCTCTCCCTTACTTCTGAACCATTATAAATGCTATTTCATATGCCTGGAATGTTCCCTACACTCATCCTACTGTTACCTGTCTAATTCCTACTCCCCTGCTAGTCTCACCTTGCCTCCCAAACTAAACTACATGGCCTATGTATACCTACGTTTGTGTACTCAACCCTGTAATTACAGGGAAGAAGAGACCTTGGGTCACACACTCAAAACACTCCGGGACATGTGACAAATTTGACAAAAATGTAAGGCACATCTTCCAACTACCTTCTCTTGTGCTTAATACACGCCCCTCAAACTTTCAATTATAATTGGCTTCCCATGTAGGTTTGTCTTTAAAGAGTAAATGCAGCCAGGTGCGATGGCTCACACTTGTAATCCTAGCATGTTGGGAGGCTGAGGCGGGTGGATTGCCTGAGCTCAGGAGTTCGAGACCAGTTTGGGGCACAGGGTGAAACCCCATCTCTAGTAAAAATACAAAAAATTAGCCAGGTGTGGTGGTGTGCACCTGTAATCCCAGCTACTTGGGAAGTTGAGACATGAGAATAACTTGAACCTGGAGGTGGAGGTTGCAGTGAGCTGAGATCACACCATTGCACTCCAGCCTGGGTGACAGAGCGAGACCCTGTCTCAAAAAAAAAAAAAAAGAGTAAATGCATGGGTCCTATTAATACAGCCTAACTCACATAAAAAATCTGTGGCCCATTGCAAATTAACACCATTTCAGCTTCTATAAGTTTGAATAATATGAGTCTGCCAAGAGAAGAATTGACTTTCAACACGCTGACAAAAATTCAAGTTTTGAACCTGCAGAGCAAAGATTCAGAGCTTGTACCACAGTGAATTTACCAATGTAAATGAGCTTCCTGAGCCTCTTGACAGCTGGCCAGCTGGCCTCCCTACATGATATAATTAGGATGATGGGCTGCATGCAATTTAGACTTACAGCATTCCCATTTCCCCTTAGAATTTGATAGAAATTCAATGGTAGAAGATTCCAGAGGCTAATTCTAATAGTACTATTGATTAAACTCATAGATTACTTAATGGTCTGAACATTTTTTTTTTTTTTTTTTTAGACAGAGTTTTGTCCTTGATGCCCAGGTTGGAGTGCAATGGCACGATCTTGGCTCACCGCAACCTCCACCTCCTGGGTTCAGGCAATTCTCCTGCCTCAGCCTCCTGAGTAGCTGGGATTACAGGCACACGCCACCATGCCCAGCTGAATTTTTGTATTTTTAGTAGAGACAGGGTTTCACCATGTTGACCAGGATGGTCTCGATCTGTTAACCTCATGATCCACCCGCCTCGGCCTCCCAAAGTGCTGGGATTACAGGCATGAGCCACCACGCCCGGCCTTGGTCTGAACATTTAAAGTAATGCAGTAAGGACTCAAATAAACGGTTTTTGTGAAATACAAATCTGAAAATGTCTTGCTAGCATATAGTAGGCAGCATCAGGAAAGAATAGAGATGGTAAAGTACTCTTGTTAACATAAATATTATTACTAGTTACATTATTATTTTATAAAAATATATTCTGGTGAAAAACGTAGATAAATGCACAACCTTTCCTCTTACCTGTAGCTATTTTTTCCTAGAAATTTTTTTTTTAAGAGAGAAAAACGTACTTGATAACTCAGGGAAATCATCCCTTATTTATGTCATTGATATCAAATGAAATTTAATATCAAAATTTGGAAGATAACATAAAAAACACAATACACTTTTTTTTGAAACAAAGTCTCACTCTGTCACCCAGGCTGGAGTACAATGGTGGAATCTCAGCTCACTGCAACCTCTGCCTCCCGGGTTCAAGCAATTCTTCTGCCTCAGCCTCCTGAGTTGCTGGGATTACAGACACATGACCACACTCAGCTAATTCTTTTGTATTTTTAGTAGAGACAGGATTTCACCATGTTGGCCAGGCTGGTCTCAAACTCCTAACCTCGTGATCCACCCACCTCAGCCTCCCAAAATGATGGGATTACAGGCATGAGCCACCACATTCGGCCAAATATACCTTTTTAAAACATTTTCAGGACAATACTTGTTATGACTTGGTTGGCTAAAAATGGGATCGAAAAATACATTTTTTGATGTATTTTGGTTAATATACAAAATGGACAATTAGATGACAAAGCAACACACAAATTAACCTGGGAAGAAAATTGTAATTTATTGATTGGATATACCTTGTTCTTTGGCTGTACCTTGTTCTTTGTATCATAATTTCAGGAATATGAAGCTAGTGGGCAAGTCAGCTGGTGAAAAACAAAATGCCTTTTCTTTTTCTTCCAAATAGCTGTATTTAAATAGAGACAGGATTTCTCTATGTTGCCAAGGTTGATCTCAAACTCCTGGCTTCAAGTGATTCTTTTGTCTTTCCAAAATGCTGAGATTGCAGGATGAACCACCATGCCATTGTTTAAAATGCTTGTAAACAATTATCCCTGACTAGACATGGTGGCTCACACCTGTAATCCCAACACCTTGGGAGGCCAAGGCAGGAGGATACCTTGAGCCCAGGAGTTAAAGACCAGTGGGGCAACAAAAGCCATGATCATGCCACTAAACTCCAGCCTGGGCAACAGAGTGAGACCTTGTCTGAAACAAAACAAAACAAAAAAATGATAAAGGGCATGTTGGCTTATGCCTATAATCCCAGAGCTTTGGGAGGCTGAGGAAGGATGATTGCTTAGGCCCAGGAGTTCAAGATCAGCCTAGGCAACATGGTGAGACCACATCTTCATACTCACACAAAAATTAGCCAGACATGGTGACATGAACCTGTAGTCTCAGGTACTCTTGAAGCCGAGTGGGGAGCATCACTTCAGCCAGGTAGATTGAGTCTGCAGTGAGCTGAGATCATGCCACTGTACTCCAGCCTGGGCAACAGAGCAGGACCCTGTATCAAAACAAACCTCAAACAAAAAGCAATTACCGCTGGCATGGATGCAAGATGGTGGGGGAGTACAGAATGTGACTGAAGTCACGTACTCATGTCTCTCTGGGCCTGGCACCTTTTGCAGACCTCGCATTGGTCAGACTGCTCTGAGCTATATTTTTTTGCTCAGTGCACTCAAGAAACTGTGCTATATATGTTGTTACTGCATAAGATGGTGGGAAGAAATGTAAAGCTAATAAATAATTTCTTTTTTTTTAATGAGAAGTGACAAAAACCTTTAAGCCCTTTCGCATACTGAAGAAATAGTCTGAAATAGCATATATTGTAATTTTAAGTAGAAAAGTTAGGGGTATTGAAATTGCCTTTGCAAAATTATGAAAGAGATCTGACCTAACTGACTCCATCTTATTCATAATCTCCAAACTACCCTTCTTCATTACTGGGTGCAGGCCAAACTAACTTTGGGAGGAATTTAATTTATAGTTTAACTTTGAAACAAAGATGATAACAGCAGTTTCCCGAAACAAACCCTCTTCTTGCCAGCGGGACCAGACTGCCTTTGTTAAGATTAACATATTAACCACAAGATTAGAAGTTATGGTTTAGGAGTCATACAACCAGAAGCCACAAGATTTCAAGCTTCTGCAGTTGCTCCTAGGGATAAGATTACTATTGTAAAACCTAAGATTGGTGCTCAAGTTATTTTTTAGAACCTGAATTACAGTGCATCAGCTGGCGTCACCTGATTAATCAGCACTCTCTACTCCCTGGCCCCCTACCCCCCAAACTATTTTTTTTAAAATGCAGTCTGAATTTTTGGGGAGACTGATTTCAGTACTAAAACTCTCGTCTTTCATTCAGCTCACTCTGTGTGGATTAAACTCTTTCTCTATTCCAATTCCCCTGTCATGATAAATTATCTCTGCTTGGGCACTGGGTAAGGAGTGGTATTGGGCAGTCACAGTATTGTTAGGTAAATAAATACATATGTCCAAGAATTTGAGTCCAACCTGGGCAACATGATGAAATTCTGTCTGTCCAACAAATACCAAATAAATCAGCTCAGCATGTTGGCCCATCCCTGTAGTCCCAGCTACTCAGGAGGCTGAGGTGGGAAGATTGCTTGAGCCCATGAGGCGGAGGTAGCAGTCAGCTGTGATGGGAGCCACTGCATTACAGCCTGGATGATGGAGTGAGTCTCTGTCTCAAGAAACAAAAACAATATGTATTTGTCCCTCCATACTGACAATCTTGCTAAATTTTAAATACTGTAAGGGAGAGTAGATTACAGGGATCTATTGTACCTTTCACTCTGGCTTAAAAAGTTGAAAACACTTGGAAAGACCCAGCCATTTTTAAAAGCTGAAGACATGCAGAACCACCAAGTCATTTTCCCTCCCTCCTTCCTTCCTTTCTTCCTTCCTTCCTTTATTTTTCTCTCTCTTTTTCAATGGAGTCTTGCTCTGTCACCCAGGCTGGAGCGCAATGGCATGATCTTGGCTCACTGCAACCTCCACCTCCTGGATTCAAGTAATTCTCATGACCCAGTCTTCTGAGTAACTGGGATTACAGGTGCCTGCCACCACACCTGGCTTATTTTTTTGTATTTTTAGTAGAGACTGGGTTTCACCATGTTGGTCAGGCTGGTCTCGATCTCCTGACCTGGTGATCCACCCACCTCGGCCTCCCAAAATGCTGGGATTACAGGTGTTGAACCACCACACCTGGCCAGAACCACCAAGTCATTTTTCAAGTTTGCATAGTAGCTCCTGACCTCTAGTGGGAAGTTGGCTTGAATAACTATTCCTACAGTTTAGAGGGAGCCATATCTATTTTTGTTTTGTTTCATTTTATTGAATTTTTATTGTTGTGGTTTGTTTCCATTGTTTGAAGAATTAATAACTACTAAAATTTGGTGTAAGTATAAATCCCCTGATATTTTTCTGGCTTGTTTCTGTTGTTTGAAGAATTAATGACTACTAAAATTTGGTATAAGTGTAAATCCTCTAAAGAAATGCTTGCCCGATCTTTTCTTTACATTTTAACTTGCTTACTCAAGCAACTCAAACAACGGTTCATTTAGGAAGTTTTTTTGGGGCATGTGTGTGTGTGTGAGTGTGTATGTGTGTGTGTGTGTGCGCGCGCGCGTGTTCCATGCAAAAGAAGTATCATTTGCTGAAACCTGGGTTTCAACAAATAAAATAAAGGTAAAATTTGATAAAATACAAGACTCTCTTGGTGGATAAAAATTAATCAATTTTGACTTTAAAGAAGTTTTGGTAAGAATGTTTCAATATTGAGTAACATTATTCTATTGAACTTTGCAAACAGTGTTTATGATTTCTAAAGTAATTTATGCAAAGATAGGAAGTTGCATTGGTTACTTACTTGCTCTGTGTTACTTTATATATTGTAACGTTTCATTGGAAGATAAAAATAACTAAACAGAAAGTTTGTAACTAACATTGAGTGAGCATTTAGTAACATTGTCCTAAGTTTCTTAGATATTTCATTTATTCCTCATAACAATCCTGTGAGGTAGAAAGTAATGAGGTTTAAAAAGATTAAATAACTGGCCCAAACCAATAAGTGATTGAGCAAACATTTGAAACCAGACAACCTGACTCATGGGTCTGCAGTGACACTTAAATATCTAGTGTGCTGGTTAAACTAGTAAAGAGGCAATATTATTCTATTAATTACATAATAAAACATTATTAAATGTTTTATTTATTTATCTACATATTTTAAAAAACATTCTCATAAGCTTTCATCACGTATAACTCTATGGTCTTCATACTTTTCATTTCTAATGCCTAACAGTAATGTAGAAAATCAATCCACAAGGAAGTTTAGTTTTTAATCTCTACTCATTTAAAAATATATATATATTTTAGGTTTTTGTTTGTTCATCAGTAAAAAATATATAACAAATTAGAAGCACATGAAGTGCATTCTATATGTCATAGTATAATTTTTTTTTCTTTTTTCTTTTTGAGACAGTCTTGCTCTGTCACCCAGGCTGGAGTGCAGTGGCACAATCTCGGCTCGCTGCAACCTCCACCTCCCGGGTTCAAGTGATTCTCCACCTCAGCCTCCCGAGTAGCTGGGACTACAGGTGCCCACCACTACACCCAACTAATTTATTTTGTATTTTTTAGTAGAGACGGGGCTTCACCATGTTGGCCCAGGCCGGTGCCAAACTCCTGACCTCAAATGATCCTCCTGCCTCAGCCTCCCAAAGTGCTGGGATTACAGGCATAAACCACCATGCCTGGCCCATTGTATAATTTTTAAAAAGCTGAAAGCATGGCTCTCATAGTACATATATCAAGAGTTGGCTGAGCTTGCTGGCTCACATCTGTAATCCCAACACTTTGGGAGGCCGAGACAGGAGGACTGCTTGAGCCCAGGTATTTAAGAGCAGCCTGGGCAACATAGTGAGACCTCATCTGCATGAAAAAAAAAAAAAAAAAAAAAAAAAACTTAGCCAGCTGTGGTGGAATGTGCCTGGGGTCCCAGCTACTCAGGAGGCTGAGGCAGAAGGATCTCTTGAGCCCAGGAGGTCAAAGCTGGCAGTGAGCCATGATTGTTCCAGTGCATTCTAGCAGCCTGGCTGACACAGTGGGCTCCTGTCTCAAAAAAACAAAACAAAACAAAACAAACAAAAAGGACAAAAACAAAGTCAAAGAGCTCATAGAGAAGAGAGGCAGAAACAGTAGAAAGCCAGTTCAAAGGGGCATAGGACGGATAGTCACTGAAAGAAAAAACAAATGCTGGGCCGGGCGCGGTGGCTCACACCTGTAATCCCAGCACTTTGGGAGGCCGAGGAGGGTGGATCATGAGGTCAAGAGATCGAGACCATCCTGGTCAACATGGTGAAACCCCGTCTCTACTAAAAATACAAAAAAATTAGCTGGGCATGGTGGCGCGTGCCTGTAATCCCAGCTACTCAGGAGGCTGAGGCAGGAGAATTGCCTGAACCCAGGAGGCAGAGGTTGCGGTGAGCCGAGATCGCGCCATTGCACTCCAGCCTGGGTAACAAGAGCGAAACTCTGTCTCAAAAAAACAAAACAAAACAAAACAAAAAAACAAATGCTATGCTGATTACTAAATTACATAAAAACTGGTTAGTGCCCCATAGGGTAATAAAACTGCTGTCGGATTGTAGTCTCTTTACCAGCCTCAAATCTCCTGCATCTCTATGGGACAAAAGTTATTTGCACTAATATTACACAATGATTTTTTTTTAAATCACTATCTGGTTTTCTACAATTTACTTTCTGCTCTTAGTCATCTTTACCAATTATCACTGTTTATTATATTGCATATCTTACATATTTACCTTGTTTACTGTCTTCTCCATTAGAACATTTTCCCACTTTTGTGCACTGCTGTATCCCCTATGCCTAGAACACTGCCTAGCACATAGTGTGCACTTAAAAGTATGTGTGGAATAAATAAAGGTGAATTTTTTTAAAATGCAGATCAATTTGCCTTTAAAACACATGCTATTTTTTTTTTTAATTTTACCTGTTTCTTTTTTGACAAGGTCTCAATCTTTTGCCCAGGCTGGAATGCAGTGGCATGATCTTGGCTTGCTGCTGCCTTGCTCTGGGGCTCAAGTGATCCTCCTGCCTCAGTTTTCTGAATAGCTGGGACTACAGGTGCATGCCACCATGCCTAGCTAATTTTTCTTATTTTGGGTAGAGACAGGGTTTTAACATGTTGCCTAGGTTGATCTTGGCCTTCTGGGCTCAAGTGATTCACCTGCCTCGGCCTCCCAAAGTGCTGGTATTATAGATGTGAGCCACTGCACCAGACCTCACAGTTATTTAAAAAGAAAAAAATGGCGAAAATGTAAACAACCCCAAAGTACATTTAAATGTAAATTAAATCAGTTCTATGAAGGATACCCAAGCCCTCATATTGGTGATTGAACAGAGAAAAGCTTCTGTTTACCAATTTGTGGAGAAATGAATAGAAATGACATGCGATGATTTAATAAAACATGGAGAACCTGGAGAAAACCTACTAACCCCTCATTCTAAAGGTGAAGTGGGAAGGATACAACTTGGGTATGTAGGGCAGAAAAAAATTTTTTTTCATCTATTCTTTCTCATTGTGTGGGTCCCTGCAAATTAGACTGACAAAAGACAGATGAGGCCAGGCATGTTGGCTCACGCCTGTAATCCCAGCACTTTGGGGGTCCAAGGCAGGTGGATCACCTGAGGTCAGGAGTTTGTGTGACCAACATCGCAAAAACCCATCTCTACTAAAAATACAAAAAATAGCCATGTAGGGGGGGGCAGGTACCTCTTATCCCACCTACTCGGGAGGCTGAGGCAGGAGAATTGCTTGAAGGAAGGAGGTGGAGGTTGCAGTGAGCCGAGATCACACCATTGCACTCCAGCCTGGGCAACAGGAGTGAAACTCCATCTCAAAAAAAAAAAAAAAAAAAAAAATTAACAGGAGGAAAGACATACACATTTTATTTCATTTTAATTTTAACAAACAGAGGCGCTTTTTGTTCTTTGAAGAGATGAGGGTCTCACTATGTTGCCCAGGCTGCTCTTGGACCCCTGGGCCAACAGAAAAGGATTTTAGGCTTCCAAGGGCAGATGGTGGGAAGGTAAATATACAGGAGGAGAAACTACTGGAGTAAGGTTGATTTGTGCAGGTTCACTTTAGTACTGACAACCTACAGAATGCGAGAAAACGTTTGCAATCTATCCATCTGACAAAGGTCTAATATCCAGAGTCTACAGGGAACTTAAACAAATTTACAAGAAAAAAAAAATTCAGAAGTGGGCAGATGACACAAACAGACACCTTTTGTGGGAAGTAGAAAATTTCCTTTTCAAAGTTTCCTTTCTTGTTTAAGAAAAATTCATAAGTATTAGAAATAATAGCTTGTTTTAAACACTTCAAAAGCCTTCTTGCCTTTTTCCTAGAAGCTCTAGCCTATGTAGCTCTTAGACATGCTTACAGGCATGTAGTACACTCTATGTCCTTGTACTTTAACCAAAATATCTGTGCTGGACATGCTCACAAGCATGTCCCAGCTCTCCATTGCTTTTACCTGTTTAGAAAGTTTTAAGTTGTTAGCCAATCGTGTTTTAGTTTAGATTGTGAGGTCTGGCTCCAGCCAATGGAGATCAAACACAACAGTATGGACAACCCCAAATATGTAAGAAATAAATATGTCTGCTTTCCTTTGTTCGTTGTACTCTCATGGCAAGATTGCTAGTGGAAGTACCCTTTCTGCAGGAAGTAGAAAGAATTGCTTTGCTGAGAGATCCTTTGTCCCAGTACTAATTTTTCTTTGCAGCACCAAAAGAAAAATGTTATACATAACACTTCTCAAAAGAAGGCATTCAAGCAGCCAACAAATATATGGGGAAAAAAAGCTCAACATCACCAATCATTAGAGAAATGCAAATCAAAATCACAATGAGATACCATCTCACACCAGTCAGAATGGCAATTATTAAAAAGTCAAGAAACATGGCAAGATCCATGTTGGTGTTGATATGAGCATGCACAAATCAACGTTGCTCCATTAATTTCTCCTCCTATGTATTTACCTTCCCTCCACTGCCAGCTAAGTTTTTTATTGTTATTATTTATTTATTTATTTATTTATTTATTTTGAG
This sequence comes from Sapajus apella, assembly GCF_009761245.1. Taxonomy (NCBI): domain Eukaryota; kingdom Metazoa; phylum Chordata; class Mammalia; order Primates; family Cebidae; genus Sapajus; species Sapajus apella. The sequence goes on from NW_022436942.1 coordinate 51,515,912, forward strand.
ATGGAGACTCACTCTGTCACCCAGGCTGAAGTGAGTGGTGCAATCTCAGCTCACTGCAACCTTCACCTCTGGGTTCAGGTGATTCTCCTGCTTCAGCCTCTTAAGTAGCTGAGACTACAGGTGTGCACCACCACCACTGGCTAATTTTTGTATTTTTAGTAGACATGGGGTTTCAACATGTTGGCCAGGCTGGTCTCAAACTCCTGACCTTGTGACCCACCCACTTTGGCCTCCCAAAGTGCTGGGATTACAGGCGTGAGCCACCACACCTGGCCCAGTTTTTAATTTTTTTATTGAGACAGTGTCTCTATTTTGCCCAGACTGGTCTTGAACTCCTGGACTCAAGCGATTTGCCTGCTTCACCCTCCCAAAGTGCCGGGATTACAGGTGTGAGTCACCATGCCCAGCTACTCTTCATGGCCTCTTTATGCAAGAGGTGATTTATGGTGATCATCATTTCTCAGGAGTTCTGCTTTTAGTCAGATAAGGGACGTGCTGGAAATGATTTTTTATATCTGTTGGAATCTTAAATTCCTTCAGGTCAAAATAATTCTACACCAAAGTGGTCATTTGGGGGTGCCATATTTTGATCTCCTATTCAGCGAATCATACTAATTGATTTTCTAATGTTGAACCAATCCTGCATCCCAGCAATAAATCCAAGTTGTCAAAGCTGCATGGCCTTTTGCTATGTCTTATTATTTTCTGTTTAACCATTGTTTTGATTTTGGCATCTATATTCACAAGTGAGAGGGCCTAAAAATTGCATTTCTTATATTGAACTTGTCTGATATTGGACAAGTTCAAGAAAGTTGTCAAGAAAAAAACCTGGCCAGGCGCAGTGGCTCAGCCTGTAATCCCAGAACTTTGGGAGGCTGAGGTGCATGGATCACTTGAGGCCACGAGTTCGAGACCAGCTTGGCCAACATGGTAAAACCCCGTCTCTAATATCTTCAAAAATAAAAATAAAAAATAAATAAAAATTTTAAAACCCCTTAAAATTGATTGGGGATGGGAATGGGGGTTCATGCCTATAATCCCAGCTGTTTGGGAGGCCAAGGCAGGCAGATCACCCAAGGTCAGAAGTTCAGGACCCTCCTGGACAACATGGCAAAACCCCCTCTCTACTGAAAATACAAAAATTAGCTGGGTATGGTGGCACACACCTGTAGTCCCAGCTACTCCAAAGTCTGAAGCAGGAGAATCACTTGAACCCGGGAGGCAGATGTTGCAGTGAGCCGAGATCAGCCTAAGTAAGAGTGAGAATCCATCTCAAAAACAAAAAAGAGAAAGAAAGAAAATTGGTTGGGAACTGTTTTTCCTCCCCTCTCTCATTCTCTGTTCCTTGGTAGTGTGGTAGTGGCCAGATGCAGTGGCTCATGTCTGTAATCCCAGCAGCTTGAGAGGTCAAGATAGGTGGATCACTTGACTCCAGGAGTTCAAGACCAGCCTAGGCAACATGGTGAGGTCCTGTCTATACACACTTTTTTTTTTTTTTTTAGACGGGGTCTTGCTCTGTCACCAGGCTTGAGTGCAGTGACTTGATCTTAACTCACTGCAACATCCACCTCCCCGGTTCAAGTGATTCTCCTGCCTCAGCCCCCCAAGCAGCTGGGATTATAGGCACGTGCCACCACGCCCAGCTAATTTTGTTTATTTTTAGTAGAGGTGGGGTTTCACCATGTTGGCAAGGCTGGGCTTAAACTCCTGACCTCAGGTGATCCACCTGCCTTAGCCTCCCAAAGTTCTGGGATTACAGGTGTGAGCTACTGCGCCTGGCCCTATTTATTTTTTGAGACAGAGTCTCATTCTGTCACCCATGCTGGAGTTCAGTGGCAAGATCACAGCTCACCACAGCCTTCATCTCCCCATCTCAGGCAATCCTCCCACCTCAGCCTCCTGAGTGGCTGGGACTACAGGCACTCATAACCAAACCCAGCTAATTTATGTTTTTTTGTTTTGTTTTGTTTTGTTTTTTTGGTAGAGAAACAGTTCTGCCATGTTGCCCAGGCTGGTCTCGAACTCCTTGGCTCAAGCAGTCCTCCTGCCTCCGCCTCCCAAAATGCTGGGATTACAGGCATGAGCAATTCTTTATTTTTCTCTCCTATTTTTTATTTTTAACTTTGCATTCTGGCCTACTTGACCATTATCTTTTCCCTAGATGACTATAGTATCTTCCTCTCTAAATCATTGTTTGGCTGGGTACAGTGGTTCATGCCTGTAATCCAACCACTTTGGGAGGCTGAGGAGGAGGATTATTTGAGCCCAGGGGTTCAAAACCAGCCTGGCAACAAAGTGAGACCCTGAAAGAAAGAGAGAAAGAAAAGAGAGGGAGGGGAGGGAGGAAGGGAGGGAAGGAAGGAGAAAGGGAGGGAAGCAGGGAGGAAGGAAGGTAGGTAGGCAGGCAAAGAGAGAGAGAGAGAGAAAGAGAGAGAGAGAAAGGAAGGAAGGAAAAGAAAAAAGAAAGAAAGAAAAGAAAAAGAAAGAAAGAAAGAAAGAAACAGAGAAAGAGAGAAAGAAAAAAGAAAGAAAGAAGGAAAGAAAG
>NW_022436942.1:51518556-51520710 GCF_009761245.1 Sapajus apella
AGAAAGAAAGGAAAGAAAGGGAGGAAGGGAGGGACAGGGGGAGAGAGAGAGGGACGGAGGGAGGGAAGGAAGGAGAAAAGAAAAGAAAGAAAAGAAAAGGAAGAAAATTAACCAGGGGTGGTGGTAAATGCTGGCAGAAGAAGTAGGAGGATCACTTGAACCCAGGAGGTGGAGGCTGCTGTGAGCCGTGATCACACCATTGCACTCCAGCCTGGGCAACAAAGCAAAACCTTGGCTCAAAAATAAAAATTAAAAAGTCCTTGTTTATATCACAGTCAGAATGGTCATATTTAAACATAAACTAGATTCCTTTTCCTAAACATAACCTAGCCTATAAATCATTAACCAATGTATACACATTATTCTGTTCCTTGTTCTATTCTCACTTAACAATATATATTGGACCTCACTATATTCAAATATAACATGGGACATACATTTTTTTTTCTTAAAGTATTCCTTGTGTATATGAAACTCAAATGTAACAGGGTGTTCTGTATTTTAGTTGCTAAATCTGCCAGCCCTACTTCTGCTATTGGTGCAACACAAGGTGGCTGTTCCAGTTGTAGCCTCCACTCAGCCATGGGAAAGGCTTAAGCAGGCTCGAGGATCACACGTCCAGTTCTCTTTAAGGCAAAACCTGGATATGTCACACATGACTTCTGTGCATATTCCGTGGGTCAGTGTTTCCACATTCAGCTTCTGAGGAAGCTGGGAAATGTAGTCTTTAGCTAGGCCAGCAGGTAGCCAACTAAAACCCTCTTACCAAGAAAGAGAAGAAGAATGGGTAGGGGAGAACAACTGGTAGTCCCACATAGATAATAATCTCGGCCTGGTGTGCTGGCTCACACCTGTAATCCCAGTACTTTAGGAAGTTGAGGCAGGTGGATCACCTGAGGTCAGGAGTTCAAGACCAGCCTGGCCAACATGGCAAAAATCCATCTCTACTAAAAATACAAAAATAGCTCGGTGTGGTGGTGGGTGCCTGTAGTTCCAGCTACTAGGGAGGCTGAGACAGGAGAATCTCTTGAACCTGGGAGGCGGAGGTTGCAGCAGGCCAAGATCGTGTCACTGCACTCCAAGCCTGGGCGACAGCAAGACTCCACCTCAAAAAAGAAAATAATAATAACTATAATAATCTCTCCCTTACTGGATACAATCTTGGTGGCATTGCCACCAGAAGTACCCAACCCACCTCCTCATTCCAACTAAGGAATAGCCATGTGATCCAAACTAGGCCAATCAGGCACTTCCTCTCTGAAACTGAACAAAGTGAAACAGACCGCTTAAAATAGTTGATAGTTGAGTGATTCAGAGACTTAATGTAGTAAGATTCATTCGTCCTATTGAATGGAGACCTTCTTCAGGTCTCTTAGCTTCTTCAGCTAAGCATTATGGATTTATACTACTTAGATTTTTTATTTCTGGGCTTTTTCTGGTTCCTGAGATTTCCCTTCCTTAGTCTGCCTTTCAACATCCAGATTCTCCTTGTTCCGTGAGATATCCTACCCTTTTATTTTTTTCTTAAGTTGGTCAGTCTTTGTTTGTGTTACTTGCAGTCATAGAAACCTAACAGATCAAAGGTCAACTCTGTATGCATTCCAAAGATGAGACGATATAAAACCAGTTCATGAGTTACCCATTCCTGAGGATTTTTCAAAAGTACATTTTCACTATTGCAGTTTTCAGACATAAGGTAACAAGACAAACTATAACCTCAATGATAGTAGCTTAAAATGAGACCATAAGGCCAGGCGTGGTGGCTCATGCCTGTAATTCCAGCACTTTGGGAGGCTGAGGCTGGCAGATCACCTGAGGTCAGGAGTTCAAGACCAGCCTGACCAACATGTCGAAACCCAGTATCTACTAAAAATAAAAATTAGCCATGCGTGGTGGTTGGCACCTGTAGCCTCAGCTACTCAGGAGGCTGAGGGAGGAGAATCGCTTAAGCCCAGGAGAGGAAGGTTGCAGTGAGCCAAGCTTATGCCAGTGTACTCCAGTGTGGGCAGCAGAGTGAGACTATCTCAAAGAATAAAAAAACAAAATGAGAACATAGTGAGAAATGAAAATTAAATCTGATAAGGCTAATACTTGGGTTTGCCAGGTGCTTTGCAAAATATTTTAAACACACTATCTTGTTAAATCTTTTTTTTT
>NW_022436942.1:51521110-51544565 GCF_009761245.1 Sapajus apella
AGGCTGGAGTACAGTGGTACAATCTTGGCTTGCTGCAACCTCCGCCTCCCAGGTTCAAGAGATACTCCTGCCTTAGCCTCCCAAGTAGGTGGGATTACAGGCATGCATCACCATGCTGGCTAATTTTTGTATTTTTAGTAGAGACAGGGTTTCACTCTGTTGGCCAGGCTGATCTTGAACTCCTGATCTCAAGTGATTCACCCACCTCAGCCTCTCAAAGTTCTGGGTGAGCCACCATGCCCGGCTTCATTAAATCTTTATTGCAACAAGAGGAATTATCATTATTATTATTATTTGAGACACAGTTTCACTGTCACCCAGGCTGGAGTGCAGTGGCACCATCTAGGCTCACTGCAACCTCCACTTCTGGGTTCAAGTCATTCTCCTGCCTCAGCCTCCTGAGTACCTGGGATTACAGGTATGCACCACCATATCCAGCTAATTTTGTATTTTTAGTAGAGATAGGGTTTCACCATGTTGGCCAGGCTGATCTTGAACTCCTGACCTCAAGTGATCTGCCCACCTCAGCCTCCCAAAGCGCTGGGATTACAGGTGTGAGACCAAGCCTGGCCAAGAAGAATTATAATTTGTGTTTGGCAGTAGAAAAAATGGAGCTTGTAAGGGTTAAGCAACTTTCCTAAGTCATATAGCTGATAAAAGATGTAGCCAGTATTCAAAACTGAGGTTAACTTCATTATGCCATATCATATTCACACCTTAAAAAATAAAATCAAGCTATCTGATATGTAGACAGAGTTTTGCTTTCTTGCCCCAGCTGGAGTACAGTGCTGTGATCATGGTTTTCTGCAGCCCCAGCCTCCTGGGCTCAACAATACTCCCACCTCAACCTCCCAAGTAGTTGGGACTATAGGCATATGCCACCACACCTGGTGAATTTCTGTATTTTTTGTAGAGATGAGGTTTCACCATGTTACCCAGGCTGGTCTTGGAACTTCTGAGTTCAAGTGATCTGTCCACCACAGCCTCCCAAACTTCTGGGATTACTGGCATTAGCCATGGCTCCTGAACTTTAAACCTTTTATTATGGAAAATTTCACATGTGAAAATAGACAGACCAGGGCCAGGCGTGGTGGCTCATGCCTGTAATCCCAGCACTTTGGGAGGCCGAGGTGGGCAGATCACAAGGTCAGGAGATCAAGACCATCCTGGCCAACATGGTGAAACCCCGTCTCTAAAAAAAAAATATAAAAGGAAAATAGACCAACATAATAAAGCCATATGTACCTATTGCCCAGCTTCAATAATTATTTACACTCTGCTATTCTTTTTTTATGAATCCTTCCCCACCCCCTAAATTCTCACATTTTTTCTTTTACCATGGAGTATTTTAAAACAAATCCCAGTCATCATATTTCTCTACCTATAAATACTTCAGTATGCTTCCCTAATGCATAAGAACTTGAAAAATAAACATAACAGTAACATTGGCATGCCCTCAAAGAATAATATTTAATATCCAGTCCAAGGTTAACTTTTCTTGATTGTCTGAAGAGTATTTATGGCTGTTCAAATAAAAATTCAAACAGTGCAGACATTACATATTTTACATATTCTCTTAAGTCTGTTTTGTGCTCGCTTCGGCAGCACATACTAAAGTTGAAAGGATATAGAGAAGATTAGCATGGCCAAGGAATACATGCAAATTTGTGAAGCGTTCCAAAATAAATTTATTTATTAAAATAATAATAATAATTATTATTATTTGAGATGGAAGCTCACTGTATCCCCCAGGATGGAGTGCAATGGCACAATCTTGGCTCACTGCAACCTCTGCCTCCTGGGTTCAAGTGATTCTCCTGCCTCAGCCTCCCAAGTAGCTGGGACTACAGGCACGCGCCATGACACTTGGCTAATTTTTGTATTGGTTTTGTTTTTATTTTTGAGTAGAGATGGGGTTTCACCATGTTAGCCAGGCTGGTCTTGAACGCCTGACCTCAGGTGATCCACCCACCTCAGCCTCCCAAAGTGCTGGGATTACAGGGGTAAGCCAACATGCTCATCCAAAAATTAAAATTTTTTAAAAAAATTCTATGTTAATGTATGACAGTTCCCCTTCCCTTGTCTTTCCTCCCTTTCCTGATGTCATGATACCCTTTCTGGTATCATGAATTAACTTTGTAAAATGGTATGTGTTCATTGAAAAAGGCTGTTTGTCCTGTTGAATTTCTTACATTCAAGATTGGGCTGACAGTTTTCTCCTGGTGTCATTAATGGGTTATGCAATTGCCCATATTTCCTGTAAGCTGGTAGTTTGTTGAAGAGACTAGATTAAATTCAGGTTCAAGTTTCTTTTATTTTTTATTTGTTTTTAATTTTTTCTTCTTAAGTTTTACATATATATATATATATATATATATATATATATATATATGCAAGGTTAGACCATAGGTAGTACAGTAACTTACTTTTAAAATAAACTGTATAACTGATTTATTGAATAGGCTGAGTTGGTTATTATAATCAGTAAGCTGCTTTTTCTTTTCCACTGCTACTTTCGAACAAGCAATTCTACCTTCTTGGCCCCTGGATAACATTTCAGGCAGATCTCTTAGCTTTGGTGCCATTCTCAGATGTGAGAAGAGTCTCATTTCAGCTATGAAAAATTCTAGTTCAGTTTATATTAAACTTTAATTTCTCATCCAATTTAAATCTCCTGCCCTCTCTTCTCATCCCTATTCCTCCCATCTTCTATGACAGTTGACAGGCAGGACCAGCACTGAGGAAATGGTACATGGCCTGTCCTTTTACTCCATCTGGTAAACAGTCTCCATAGTGTCCTCGTGGTTCATGGGTAACCGTATGCCAAACAATGACAGTATAATTGCTCCCACAGCAACCTTCTGTCATTGCCCTGCCACTGGAGGTTGCTCTAGTTCCTCTATACCTTTCAAACTCCAGAAGACCTGATGTGGGATTTTTGCTCCTTAGGTCAGCTAAGTCTGGGTTCTTGTCTCACAACCAAGAAGAATTAGGTACACAGACATCAAAAAGTGGAATAGAATTTATTAAGTGAAAGGAAAGCTCTCAGCAAAAGGAGGGGACATGGCAGGGGGTGGAGGTAGTTCTCATACCCAAAGGACAGGAAATTTCCCCAATATGGCTAAGCCCCAGGTTTTTTATGGGCTCAGAATAGGGAGTATGTGTTGATTGGTTTGTGAGTATGCAAAAAAGTCATAGCAAAGACACCACTCAAAGGTGGACACAACAGTGTTGAAAACCAATTAGGAAAGGGTAGGTATATGTAAAATAGGTGAAGGGTAGGAATCAATCAGAGGAAAGTGCACCAAACAGGAAGGGAGGTTCTCAATCCGGTCTGAGTATTTACCTGGGACAGTTTCCATCTTGAAGTTTGGTTTTCACCAGGACCTGCACCTATCTACCTAGGTATTTGCCTGCCTCCCGCCTCTATCAAACCCTTGTTCTCCCCAAAACTCAGTTGACTTCCACTCCTGTAGTAGCACTGGGCAGGCCTACACATTCCTCCAGCCCAGCAAGCATCTGGCCAAGGAGTGAAGGTCCCTCACCTGTTTCTGGCTAGCCCCTCGATTCTCTAAGGGGTGCTCTGACTGCCCGCCTTCACTTGGCTCCATCCCATGTAGAAGAGGGAAGAAATGCCAGTGTGCTCTCTCTTTTTGTGAAGTCCCCCCAAAGATGCACCTGTCTAAAAGAATCACTGGCCTTCCCTGCTATAGGATTTTGGCAATTATGATTCTTGGACCAGAAAGAATGACTGTGTCATAGTAAGGCCTGTGCACATGTGTTCAGATCTTTAAAATAGGGGCTACTTCCCACCCATTGTCAGCACCACCAAGAATTATCCTAAAAATAAATAGGAAAGTCCTAATCTGTATTCAGATAAATTTGTTAAGATTTACCCTTGACTTCATTTTACAAAGTAGTTTAGCTAAACATACAGGATTTTCTAGTTTATTTTACAATGAATGACTTACAGGAACTATTTTTTTTTTTTTTTAGACAGGGTCTTATTCTGTCACCCAGGCTGGAGTACAGCGACGTGATCACTGCTCACTGCAGCCTCAACCTCTCAGGCTCAAGCAATCCTCCCACCTCAGCCTCCCAAGTAGCTGGGACTACAGGTGGGCACCACCATGCCCAGCTAATTTTTGTATTTTTACTAGAGATGGGGTTTCACCATGTTTCCCAGGCTGGTCTCAAACTCCTGAGCTCAAGCGATCCTCCTACCTCAGCCTCCCAAATTGCTGGGATTACAGGTATAAGCCACTGTGCCCAGACAAGAGAAACTCAAGTATAAAAGATACCCTTACAGACACTTTTTCATGTGTCATTGGGATGTTAATAAACATCATGTACAAGAGCTAACAAATTCTTATCTTTTGTCCTTACTTTAGAAGACCTGGGCAGCCTATCAAATATCAACAACAACAAAAGCAACAGAAGAAAATCATTTCTAAAAACAGCAGAAGACATGGAAGCAGGTCCATAGTGATATATCAGCTACATTAAACATACTCAGTTTTATTTTCTATTTTAGCCTTTGTACATAGAACTACTTATTTGATTCCCATGCTTTATTAGGCATAATCTACAACCATTTTAATTGATGTGTTAAGGTCTATGTGTACTTTTTAAATTAATGGGTTTAATTACAATTGCTGGATAGAGAATTGCTTATTCAATCCTGAAGTAGAACTAGAATTAGAAAATGAAGAGAGGGTCCACTGACTCACTAAAGAGTCAGCTGAGCACACTCTTATTTTGCTTTCAAAGTAGGGATGAACAATAATCTAATCAGGAACTGCATGGTGGTGAGTCAGTATCCAAAGATGAATGGACCAAAATGAGAGTTTAAAAACATGTGAGATGTGCGGATGGATATTACAATAGGTCAACTGCATCATATTACACTTATTCTGGACATGGCTAAGTATGCTTGAATCTAAGTATCATATATTGCAAATGTGTGCACATAGAAAAGCTTCAGGCTCATACTAGGATGAATGTTTGTGGAAGAAAGGAGAGGGGAATAAAAGAGGAAAAGGAGAAAAAGGAAAGGAAGGAGAAAGAGAGAGAGAGAGAGGAAAGGCAAAATGGTTTTTACTACTTCGTTTCAACCACTGAGTAAGTATAAATTGGCTAATGGTCTTTTCATGGTGCAGTTAAAATGTGGATTTTAGGTCTAATCATGTAAATGAAATAAAAGTAAGAGTTTAATAAAAATCATGTTATGGTAATAAAAGGATGACAGCACAGCTTGTGTTTGAAAAAGGAATTTTGAATGTTTGGTTTGTATGTTTTTGTTTTTAACTCTGGCATCATGAATTTACTTTGTAACATATTTAACATTCCAGAATATCAAGTCATTGATATGTTCTCTTAGAAACTCCATTTTCCAAGTCACTTGGATTTAATTACAAATGTATTTAAACACAAAGACATGGTAGTAGAAAGCAAATGTTCCCTTAAGGGATACAACGTAGAATGCATGTTTAAAGCAAACTTGTAGAAATAGAATTTCAGGGCAAGACAACACTTCAATCATTCTTCTCAATTCTGTGTCACGTGTAGATTTCAAAATTATTCTCTGCGTATGTCTGAGTCTTGGATACTGCAGAGAGGGTCACAGCCATGGTCTTGTGGGGCTCGAATAGAGGTTGCATCCCTTGAACTGCCCTCTTGCTTCACCCTCCATTGCCCAGGAGTATAGTTCAACCTGCTGTGCATTTGTCATGTGGTGTTGTCACCCTTCCCTCATTTCAGTCCCTTGGAGTAATCTACAAGGACATGGAAGGAGTTGTGAAATTGCCTCATGGCCAAAGTAACCCTTCTCTTCAGGGTATTCCTGTGGTATTTTATTTGGTTTATATTTTATTTTATTTTATTTTATTTTTTGAGACAGAGTCTCGCCCTGTCACCCAGGCTGAAGTGCGGCGGCATGATCTTGGCTCACTGCAACCTCCGCCTCCCAGGTTCAAGCAATTCTGCTGCCTCAGCCTCTCAAGTAGCTGGGATTACAGGCACCTGTCACAGCGCCCAGCTCATTTTTGTATTTTTAGTAGAGATGGGGTTTTGCCATGTTGGCCAGGCTGGTCTCAAACTCCTGACACAGGTACACTTCCCTCGTTTGCAGCCAAGCTTGGAGTGAAGGACTCCTTTGAGGAACTGTGCCAAAACCAAGTTGTAGGAAAAGCTGTTTTAGAAGACATGCAGAAAATTGGGAAAGAAAGTGGCCTTAAATCCTTTGAACAGATCAAAACCATTTTTCTTCATCCAGAGGCATTTTCCACTGAAAATGGGCTATTGACACCAACATTGAAAGCAAAGCAGGGAGACCTTTCCAGATACTTTTGGACCCAAATCGACAGTCTGTATGAGCACATCCAAGATTAGGATAAGTTACTTAAGACTGGAAAGGGCTCAAGGCAGCCTGCCTGCCCACTGCATTGCTTGTGAGAACATGAATTAAAAACTATTCTTATGAAAAAAAAAAAAAAAAAAAGCAAACTTGTAGAAATAAAAGTTTGAATCGGGTGATTCACCCCCCTCAGCCTCCCATAGTGCTGTGATTACAGGAATAAGCCACCATGCTCGGCCCTTTCTTCCTTCCTTCCTTCCTTCCTTCCTTCCTTCCTTCCTTCCTTCCTTCCCTCCCTCCCTCCTTCCTTTCTTTCTTCTTTCTTTCTTTTTTTTTTTTTTTTTTTTCTTTTTTTTTTTTTTTTTTTTTTTTTTTTTTTTTTTTTTTTTTTTTTTTTTTTTTTTTTTTTGAGATTATGTTTCCCTCTGTTACCCAGACTAGAGTTTAGTGGTATGATCTTGGCTCACTGCAATCCCCGCCTCCTGGGTTCAAGCGATTCTCCTACCTCAGCCCCACAAGTAGCTGGGATTACAGGTGTGTGCCACTAGCCCTGATTATTTTTTAAATTTTAGTAGAGATGGGGTCTCAGCATGTTGACCAGGCTGGTCTCAAACTCCTGACCTCAGGTGATCCACCTACCACGGCCTCCCGAAGTGCTGGGATTATAGGCATGAGCCACTGTGCTCAGCTGACTTAATTTTTTTTAACTTCTTTTATTTTTAATAGAGACGAGGTCTCGCTATGTTTGCCCAGGCTAGTCTCAAACCCCTAACCTCAAGCGATTCTCCTGCCTCAGCTTCCCAAATTGCTGGGATTCCAGGTGTGAGACACCATGCTTGGCTTTTTTTTTTTTTTTTTTTTTGTAACCCTCATAACTTTTATTGTTTTCTTGTCCAGGATTCAAACTGTAAGATCTTTTAGGCCAACTAATAGCACCATGGATGCCATGGTAACCTTTGTGACTTGCACGAACACCCCAGATGAGTTCCTGGAAAATCTGAAGTAACTGGAAGAGCATGAAAAGAAGAAATAATCAACTCCTGCAGCACCTAATTAACTTTGAGACATTCTCTTTTGTTCCTTATTCCTGCCTCAATTGATAAGGCAATTGGACTTTGTAACTGACCTTGGTCAACCTCATGACTCCAGACCCTATGATCCCCTCCTGCAAAAACTGCCCTAAACTGTAACTTCTATAACTTTCCACTGCCTACTCCAAACCTATAAAACCAAATCCTATCCCACCGCCTTCCACTGACTGTTTTTGGACTCAGCCCACATGCACCTGGGTGAATAAACAGCCATGTTGCTCACCCAAAGCCTGTGTTAAAACATGCGACCTTCATTCAGAGCACATGTTTTAACACAAACATTTCAATCCAAGTTAGATACTGAATTAAAATCATTTTGGCAAGGCTAAGCAAGTATCTCTTAAAATTTAAACAAGAAAAATTCATCTGATATCTCAACAGATTTTCATACTTTAGGTCAGCATATTTATTTAAACTTAGATATGTGGAAATACTGTGGCATTTGGTTTATAAAATAGGCCATTCAGTTAAATAGTAATGTGAACAGAAAGTTCTGTAGAACATGGCAAACCGGGCACAGTGGCTCACACCTGTAATCTCAGCACTTTGGGAGGCTGAGGCAGGTGGATCACCTGAGGTTGGGAGTTCAAGACCAACCTGACCGACATGGAAAAACACCATCTCTAGTAAAAATACAAAAAAAATTAGCTGGAAGTGGTGGCAGGCACCTGTAATCCCAGCTACTCAGGGGGCTGAGGCAGGAGAATTGTTTGAACCCAGGAGGTGGAGGTTGCAGTGAGCAGAGATCATGCCACTGCACTCCAGCCTGGGAAACAAGAGCAAAAATTTGGCTTAAAAAAAAATAATCATAGTAAAGAACATAGCAGCATGGGGAATCAAGTGATTTTTTGCCAAGCTTACTCCAGGCACTCAGATATGCCCCAATTCTGCAGTGGAAGAGAAAAGTGTAATAAAAATTTTCTAACATTGTACCTCCTTCTTCTGTTCTTATGCACAAAATTACACTCCCAACTATGCCCTTTACACCTCTTTTCTAACCTCTGCACTGCTAGGGTATGACTACACTGTTTGATTCCATTTGTCCAGAAATACATCAGGCAGATTCCAAAATTCTGAGAGAGGAAACCATCATTCTTTCAGGAAATGTTATTCTCTGTTGGCACTTGGAACAAATCATTTACATGCTCAAAGTGTTTCCATAATGTAACTTAGAAAAGAAAAAAAAAAGTCCAATTTGCAAATCAGGAAGTTTTTCAAAGAAAATATTAATGCTACAAATCACTGGTCATGTTTTATTTTCTTGGCAAAACAAATGAATAAGAAATATTTGTTCCAAAAAAGTACAACTGTGATTGCAAGAATTCTGAAATTTGATTTGGTTGCTAGTGGAATGAGTCTGACCACTAATCTCTGAACTATGACCCTTTTCATACGTTAGGATTTGAAGTCAACCCAAAAATGGGAGGATTAGCCACATTTTGGAATTCTAGAAATTTGGATAGTGCGTTCAAAAGCATCAAAAGGCGTGACGACTAAACTGTGATTTTTTTATGTTGCCCAAATCCCTACCTAAGGGGTCTAGGGAGTCATGCCCTACAAATCATAAATTCTCATCAGATGGGTTTCATTTAACCCTATATATGATGATTTACTTTCCAGCATTGTTACTGACTCCGGCATAACAATAGGAGACAAAGAAGAAAATCAAAATATTTTACCCCCAAAACATGTTTCTTTGCCATATTTTGAAATGGCCCTGCAAAGCTGCTCTTTGTGTGTATGTGGGGCGGGGGGGGGGGGGAATTGTATCTGTAAAGAATCTCTATTAACAGAGCTAGATCTTTTTCTTCCAGAGCCTCCCAGTCCTAAAGAGGTTAAAATCTGAATAGGAAACATTTGTCATCTATTGTCTCTCAGGGCAGCCACTATAAGACTTCAAAAGAACTTTGGTCTCCACAATCTTTATCTTAACCTGAACATTCCCTTTCTATCTATCCCAGGTCTTTAGATAAACTCAACCAATTGTCAACCAGAAAATGTTTAAAGTAACCTGTAGTCTGGAAGCCCCCACTTTGAGTTGTCCCACCTTTCTGGACCAAACCAATGTATTTCTTAAATATATTTGACTGATGTCTCATGCCTCTCTAAAATTTATAAAACCAAGCTGCACCTCGACCACGTTGGGCTCATGTTCTCAGGACCTCCTGAGGGCTGTGTCATGGGCCATGGTCACTCATATTTGGCTCATGTTACAAGTAAAATTTCAATGCTGCAGAAGAAATAGCACTCAAAGATAAATCCTCTCAGCAAGGCAGTTTACTTCTATAGAAGGGTGTCACTCACAGATGGAGCAATGGTGGCTGCATGCCTGGACGAGGAGGGGAAGGGGTACTTACCCCTAACAGGGGCCACTCCTATTGCTGTGTTGTTCCCCTAATGGCTAGGGTTAGACCGCACCAGCCAGACTAATCCCAATTGGCTATTTTAAAGAGAGCAGGGGTCAAGCTGGAGTGGTAGGGTGGGTAGTCTGGTGTGAAGGACGGTTATGGGCGGGTCAGAGCAGGTAGCCAGCTGGGACTGAAGTCAAAGAAGGTGACCTGAGCAGGTGACTGGAGCAGTTGACCGAAGCAGGTGACCAGGATGAGTCAGGATAGAGCCAGGGGTGGGCGGGGGGTGGGGAACAGATGTAAACTGCTGATTAGGACCAGTGGAGAAGGTTTTTTACTGAAACTACAAGGAAGTTAAACTTTAAAATAGAGAATTAAATAATAAGAGACCTGAACATACTAACATACTGATTCTTTGAAGGAAAACTTGGGATTCACTATCGCTAACACTCAGAATAAATCTCTTCAAATATTTTACAGAGTTCAACTCTTTTCATCTACAGGTGAACGATAGTTTTTAGATAGCAAGTTTTAGAAAATTGAAGACAGTTTGACTACTCACTTGGTAATTCTTTATTGCTATGCAGCCTTCAAGTGTAGATTGCCCTGACTACTGTTCCACTTCACTGTTCCCATAGAAAGGTGATGTTTCTTTCTTTCTTTCTTTTTTTTATCTCTTAAATAATATGTTACTTATTTTGGCTGGTTTGGGAGGGGTTTTTTTTGTTTAATTTTACTTTACGTTCTGGGATACATGTACAGAATGTGCAGGTTTGTTACATAGGTATGATGTACCATGGTGTTTTGCTTCACCTATCAACCCGTCATCTAGGTTTTAAGCCCCACATGCATTAGATATTTTTCCTAATGCTCCCCCTTTCCTCATCCCCCATTCCCTGACAGGCCCTGGTATGTGATGTTCCCCTCCCTGTGCCCATGTGTTCTCATTGTTCAACTCCCACTTAAGAGTGAGATCAGGCAGTGTTTGGATTTCTGTTCCTGTATTAGTTTGCTGAGAATTATGTCTTCCAGCTTCATCCATGCCACTCCAAAAGACATAAACTCATTCATATATATATATTTTTTTTTCTTTCTTTTTTTTTTTAATTGCATTTTAGATTCTGGGGTACATGTAAAGAACATGCAGGATTGTTGCATAGGTACATACATGGCAATATGGTTTGCTGCCTCCATCCCTATCACCTATATCTGGCATTTCTCCCCATGTTATCCCTCCCCAACTCCCTACCCCCCATTGTCCCTCCCCTAGTCCCCTCCCCCACAGACCTCAGTGTGTGATGCTCTCCTGTGTCCATGTATTCTCATTGTTCAACACCCACCTATGAGTGAGAACATACAGTGTTTGATTTTCTGTTCTTGTGTCAATTTTCTGAGAATGATGGTTTCCAGTTTCATCCATGTCTCTACAAAGGACATGAACGCATCGTTTTTTATGGCTGCATAGTTTTCCATGGTGTATATGTGCCACATTTTCCCTTTCCAGCCTATCACCAGGGGCATTTATGTTGGTTCCAAGTCTTTGCTATTGTAAAAGTGCTGCAATAAACATACATGTGCATGTGTCCTTATAAAAGAACAATTTATAATCCTTTGGTTATATACCCAGTAATGGGACTGCTGGGTCAAATGGTATTTTTGGTTCTAGATCCTTGAGGACTCACCACACTGTCTTCTACAATGGTTGAACTAATTTATACTCCCACCAACAGTGTAAAAGTGTTCCTATTTCTCCACATCCTCTCCAGCATCTGTTGTTTCCTCACTTTTTAATAATTACCATTCTAACTGGCATGAGATGGTATCTCACTGTGGTTTTGATTTGCATTTTTCTAATGACCAGTGATGATGAGCTTTTTCTCATATGTTTGTTGGCCACATAATGTCTTCTCTTGAGAAGTGTCTGTTCATATCCTTCACCCACTTTTTGATTTTTTTCTTGTGAATTTGTTTAAGTTCCTTGTAGATTCTGGATATTAAACCTTGTCAGAAGGATAGATTGCAAAATTTTTCTCCCATTCTGTAGGTTGTCTGTTCACTCTGATGATAGTTTCTTTTGCTGTGCAGAAGCTCTTTGGTTTCATTAGGTCCCATTTGTTAATTTTGGCTTTTGTTGCAATTGCTTTTGGTGTTTTAGTCATGAAGACTTTGCCTAGGGTTTCTTCTAGGTATTGCCTAGGTTTTCTTCTAGGGTTTTTATGGTTTTAGGTTTTACATTTAAGTCATTAATCCATCTTGAGTTAATTTTTATATAAGGTATAAGGAATGGGTTCAGTTTCTATTTTCTCCATAGGGCTAGCCTGTTTTATCAGCACCATTTATTAAATAGGGAATCCTTTCTCCATTGCTTTGTCAGGTTTGTTGGAGATCAGATGGTCATAGATGTGTGGTGTTATTTCTGAGATCTCTGTTCTGTTCCATTGGTCTACTTATCTGTTTTGGTACCAGTACCATGCTGTTTTGGTTATTGTAGCCTTGTAGTATAGTTTGAAGTCAGGTAGCATGATGCCTCCAGCTTTGTTGTTTTTGCTTAGGATTGTATTCGATATATGGGCCCTTCTTTGGTTCCATATAAAATGTAAAGCAGTTTAGAAAGGTGATATTTCTTTTTTGTTGTTGTTTATTTTTGAGATGGAGTGTTGCTCTTGATGCCCAGGCTGGAGTGCAATGGTGCAATCTTGGCTCACCACAACCTCTGCCTCCCAGGTTCAAGTGATTCTCCTGCCTCAGCCTCCCAAGTAGCTGGGATTACAGGCCTCCATCACCACACCTGACTAATTTTGTATTTTTAGTAAACACGGGGTTTCTCCATGCTGGTCAGTCTGGTCTCTAACTCTTGACCTCAGGTGATCTGCCCATCTCGGACTTCCAAAGTGCTGGAATAACAGGCGTGAGGCCGCTACTTTTGCAGAAAGGTGCCCAGCAGAAAGGTGATAGTTTTTTGTTTGTTTGTTTGTTTTTGGGACAGAGTTTTGCTCTGTCACCCAGGCTGGAGTGCAATGGTGTGATCTTGGCTCACTGCAATCTCTGTCTCCTGGGTTCAAGTGATTCTCCTGCCTCACCCTCCCAAGTAGCTGGGATTACAGGTATGTGCCACCACCCCTGGCTAATTTTTGCATTTTTAGTAAAGACTGGGTTTTGCCATGTAGGCCAGGCTGGTCGCAAACTCCTGACCTTGTGATCTGCCTGCCTCAGCCTCCCAAAGTGCTGGGATTATAGGCGTGAGCCACTGAGCCTGGCAGTGATAGTTCTTAAGGATGGTATAATGGTTAATATTGAGTGTCAACTTGATTGGATTGAAAGATGCAAAGTATTGTTTTGGGTGTATCTGTGAGGGTGTTGCCAAAGGAGATTAACATTTGAGTCAGTGGACTGGGAGAGACAGACCCACCGTCAATCTGGGTGGGCATCATTTAATCAGCTGCCAGCATGGCTAGTATAAAGTAGGCAGAAGGGCTGGATGCAGTGGCTCATGCCTATAATCCCAGCACTTTGGGATGCCGAGGTGGGCAGATCACTTGAGGTCAGGAGTTCAGGACCAGCCCAGCTTACATGACAAAACCCCATCTCTACTAAAAATACAAAAAAAATAGCCAGGCATGGTGGCAGGAGCCTGTAATCCAAACTACTTGGGAGACTGAGGCAGGAGAATCGCTTGAACCTGGGCGGCAGAGGTTGAAGTGAGCTGAGATTGTGCCACTGCACTCCAGACTGGGTGATAGAGCAAGGCTCAGTCTCAAAAAAAAAAGCAGGCAGAAGAATGTGGAAGGACTGGACTGGCCTCCATCTTTCTCCCACACTGGATGCTTCCTACATTCAAACATCAGACTCCAACTTAGCTTTTGGACTCTCGGACTAACACCCGTGGTTTGCCAGGGGCTCTCAGGTTTTCGGCTACAGACTGAAGACTGCACTATTGGCTTCCCTACTTTTGAGGTTTTGGGACATGAACGGCTTTCGTGCTCAGCTTGCAGGCAGCCTATTATGGGACTCACCTTGTGATCATGTGAATCAATACTCCTTCATAAACTTTGTTTCGTATTTACATATATCTTATTAGTCCTGCCCCTCTAGAGAACCCTAATACAGATGGAGAGTGGGATACACTTTTCCCAACTCACTCTACAGAGCCTTCTGTCACACAAACTCAAAAATGTGTATCCTCAGCTGGAAGGGGGAAGTCAAGTTTATATACTGATTAAAATTTGTCAACGGACCATAAAATTCATGGTATGATACTGTGCCATGCATTCAGGTAACGAACTATTGTCTTAGCCCTGGTTTGAAAAAGCAGTTTACCCTGGCTAA
Organism: Sapajus apella; assembly: GCF_009761245.1. NCBI lineage: Eukaryota > Metazoa > Chordata > Mammalia > Primates > Cebidae > Sapajus > Sapajus apella. Next base: position 51,535,231 of record NW_022436942.1, read on the forward strand.
GAAGGAAGGTTTCCTTGACAAATAAAAAAAACCATTTTCTGGCTGAGGGTCTTGGTTGGTTAGTGTAGATTGGTGCTTTCAAAGTGCCTCACAAATAAGAGATGAGTTTTAGTAGTACATAGACACAGCAAAGCTAAAATAGTTATCTTATGATTTCTTTTCCAATTAGCTTTCATCCTTCTGATTACATCAAGAAGAAAATTTTGGTTTGGTATTGCAATTTATTTTTTAACCACTTCTTTTTCTTTTTATTTTTTTTATTGCTGCTGCACACATTAAACCACTTCTCTTCTTAAGAACAACAGCGAGAGAAGACGCAACGAAGCCTTAGGCTCAGAGCTTTCAGTAGACAATCCTGTTAGGATTTGATAACACTGTTTTGCTTTCATTGTGATTAGTTTTACAATTACGTTCTCTTTCTGACAAGTGACACCAATCATTAACATAATAGTGGAGCACCTGGCAGCTTGCTTCCCCCAGAGCAAGGGATGGGGCATGGGGACCCAGGATAGAAGTGAGTCTTTTTATTACCTAATCTCAAAATGACATCCTATCACTTTACCATATTCTATTTGTTAGAAGCGAGTCATAAGTTGAGCCAACACTCAGGAGAGGGGGATCACACAAGGATATGAATACCAGGAAGTAGGGATCCTTTGGGACATCTCAGAAGTGCTTTCCACAGGGATATATTGCAATTGCTGTTGTCCTTCTGTTCTGCAAGGAATAATATGCTCCACGGGAACAGAGATAGTGTCTTGTTCACTGGGGGTATTCCTAGCACTGGACACAGTGCCTGAGACTTAAACTGCTCATAAATGTTTCTTCGAAGAAAACAAAAAAGGGAGGGAGGGAGTGAAGGAAAGAGGGTGGCAGGAAGGAAGGGAGGAAATGAGTTAGTATGAGAAGATCAGGGCACTTTGCTAATTCATAGAGAACAGGGGATGGTTCTTTGGGGAAGGAAAACAACCATAAGAAGGATTGTGAAGAAAAGAGTCAGTACTTGTGTTTCTTTGCTAGTCTTGAGCATAATGAGCTTCTAGGGAAGTGGAAGCACTCCGTGAAGGGACAGCGCCCACCATCTCGCTCCCAGGATAGCTTCTGCAGATAGGGAAGAGCTGAGCTATAAAATAGCACAATGTGTTACTCTTGGAAGGTCAGTCCTGGTTGAGGTTCTTGATTGTGGATGTACAAGCTGTGCTGAAGGAATAGTGATAATTGCAGTATCCTCTGTTTATCAGTAATCAGTAATCAGGGAAAACTCCATGGTGCTTTTCTTCACTTGCACTTGCAGAGTGCAGCAGTTACACTGAATGCATACAGACTGCTTTGGCATTTAAAATCATATAATAAATATATTACTTTGTTAGCATAATTTTTTTGGGGGAGTGACAGCATCTCACTCCATCACACTGGCTGGAGTGCAGTGGCACAATCTTGGCTCACTGTCTCAAGGGTTTCTTGAGGCACCTCAACTTCTGTCCAGGAGGGTAATAGAGCGAGACTCTGTCTCAAAAACAAAAAAATTGTGCTATGGCCCTTGAGGTTAAGTGGGGCCCTGTGACCTGTTCTGGTCCCTGAGTTGTAAATAGCAATGGTATGTGTCACTTCTGGGCTGAGCAAGACCTTAAAGAGCTCTCTTTCACTTCTGCTATTGATTACCAACAATGCTTCAGAAAATGGCCTGGGTCCTATAATTGATTAACATGAACATACTGTATTCAATTTGACAGAACAACATGGAATACAGACTCCAACTAAGGCATGATGAGTATGAACAAAAAATAAAACTTTGTTGTTGTAAGCCACTGAGATTTAGGGTTTAGCATTATGGCAGCATTATCTATACCATTCTGACTAATACATCTTTGCTCATGACAGACTAAACACATTTTTCTATATTTATTGGCCATTTGGACTTTCCTTTTTATGAATTTTCTGCTCATGTTCTTGCATGTTAATTTTTTAAATATATGACACTCAGCTACACATTTGTCAAGCCTGGACCTGATTATCGCTGAGGTATCAGGGAGAAAGACGAAGTCTGTGAACTACAAGAAAAATAGATGTATCGCAATAGTCTGTAATATCCCAGGGCAAGATTTCTCAAATCTGTCTTCAAGGATCTGAAAATCCTTTACCGAAAATTGCTTTTTTAAAGCCATGAGCTTTCATTCATTGATAATGTCAAAAAATAATAGAAGCATATTCTGGAGCATTCGAATGGCCACTTTATAGCTGAAGGATGTTATTTACTTTTATGATCAAAATGGTTTTTTATGGGCATCAATATCACTACACTACTTTTTTATTTTTTATTTATTTTTTTTTTGAGACGGAGTTTCGCTCTTATTGCCCAGGCTGGAGTGCAATGGCGCGATCTCGGCTCACCGCAACCTCTGCCTCCTGGGTTCAGGCAATTCTCCTGCCTCAGCCTCCTGAGTAGCTGGGATTACAGGCACACACCACCATGCCAAGCTAATTTTTTGTGTTTTTAGTAGAGACGGGGTTTCACCATGTTCACCAGGATGGTCTCGATCTCTTGACCTCGTGATCCACCTGCCTCGGCCTCCCAAAGTGTTGGGATTACAGGCGTGAGCCACCGCGCCTGGCCCACTACACTACTTTTATCCACACAGACTCATAAGAACAAATGTGGACCTAATATATAATGTAATATTTTTGCACCAAGTAAGGGACAAGTGATATTTCAGCATGTTGTGCACTGTAAGGTCAGAGGTTGCCCGTAAGAATTACTAAAGAAAATTGTGGGAGCATTGGGTCATCCCACAGTCTGCAAGTAGGCTCAACTCAAAAGAATCTGGCCCAGAACAGAGCACCACTTTCACATTGTCACTTGTCTTAGTTATGGTCCTTTGCTTGCAAACAACAGACATAGATTCTGACTAATTCAAGTAATAAAGAACTGATTGGAATAATACAAGAAAACACAGAATTCAAGGAAAAAAAGAACAAATCAGGCTTAAAAAGAACCAGACTAGGGGATCTCCAGGGGCCTCAGTACCAGGAATTCCTGAATCAGTACATTTTGGATGCTGCCAAGAAAATGACTCAACCCAGTCCTCCTCCCCCTCCCCCTCCTCCCCTTCTCCCCCTCCCCCTTTCCTCCTCTTTCCTCCTCTCCTTCCCCCCTCCCTCCTCCTCCTTCTTCTTCTTTTCTTTCTTTCTTCTTCTTCTTCTTCCTCCTTCTTCTTTCTTCTTCTTTCTTCTTCTCCTTCTTTTTTTAGACAAGGTCTTGCTCTGTTGCCCAGACAGAAGGCAGTGACCCTATCATGCCTCACTGCATCCCTGAACTCCTGGGCTCAGGCAATTCTCTTGCCTCAGCCTCTCGAGTAGCTAGGACTATAGGTGCATGCCACCAAGACTGGCTAATTTTTTAAAAATTATTTTTTGTAGAGACACAGTTTTGCTAAATTGCCCAGCAATCCTCCTGCCTCAGCCTTCCAAAGTATTGGGATTATAGGAGTGAGCCACCGTGCTGTGTCCATCAACCCCAGTCTTCTATCTGTGTGTCTTTATGTTCTGGATTCAAATTTCTGCTTCATTTGGGTCATATGCTCTTCATTTGGGTGGGGTAGAGGGGAGAATGTTTGGGACTTCAAAATACTCAAGACATCCAGATGCTTGACAAAAACAAAAACCAAAAAAAAAAACGTTGTTATGGTGGGGCACGGTGGTTCGTGCCCATAATCCCAACACTTAGAGAGGCCGACACAAGAGGATAGCTTGAGTCGAGGAGTTCAAGATCAGCCTGGGACACATGACAAAATCCCGCCTCTACAAAAATGCAAAATCTAGCCATGCATGGTGGTGTGCACCTGGAGCCCCAGCTACCTTGGGGACTGAGGCAGGAAGATTGCTTGAGACTGGGAGGTAGAGGCTGCAATGAGGTGAGACAGTGCCCGGGCTGAGATCCAGTCTAAATAAATAAATAAATAAATAAATGGAAGTTTATCTATTTCTCAACATATGTATGAGATATTAAGGGCCACTCCTAGAGGATATATGGGATTTAATCCTTCCTGGAAAGAAGAGTGAATGGGATCTTTTCCTTATAAAGAGCTTTCGTTTTTTTCTTGTTTTTTTTTTTGTTTTTTTTTTTAAGAGAAGAAGTCTTATTCTGTCACCCAGGCTGGAGTGCAGTGGCGCGATTTCAGCTCACTGCAACCTCCACCTCCCAGGTTCAAGTGATTCTCCTGCCTCAGCTTCCCAAGTAGCTGGGACTACAGGCATGTGCCACCACACCTGGCTAATTTTCTATTTTTTTCTGAGACAGAGTTTCACTCTTATTGCCCATGCTGGAGTGCAGTGGTGAGATCTTGGCTCACCACAACCTCTGCCTCCCAGGGTCAAGCTATTCTCCTGCCTCAGCCTCCCAAGTAGCTGGGATTACAGGCATGTGCCATCACGCCCAGCTAATTTTGTATTTTTGGTAGAGACGAGGTTTCCCCATGTTGTTCAGGCTGGACTCAAACTCCCAACCTCAGGTGATCTGCCCACCTCATCCTCCCAAAGTGCTGGGATTACAGGCATGAGCCACCGTGCCCAGCTGTCTTTAGTTTTTAATCGTTTGAATACATGCGTCTAGGTGTTGGTTTGGTTTTGTTTGTGGCGTGGCTTTTTCTTGGAGCAGTGCTTTTCCAGCTTTAATATGCATATGATTCTCTCAGGATCCTGTTGAGATACAGATTTGATTCAGTAGACCTGTGGTTAGGCCAAGGTTTTTGCATTTCAAACATACCACCAATGTAGGAATATAGGCAAAGGTTTAAAAACTCACTGTCAAGAGTGGGAAAGCTAGGCAATTTATCTGCCAGCCATTTCCAATTTCTTGTCTCTCACTGGCCAAATTTATAGATTACCCTGTGGAGTGTTAATATTCCCCTATATTTTTGGGCTGTATTACCAGTCCCATCAGGCAGCCCCTCAGGAAGCCTAGTGTTTTTGGGCATAGGTATAAAAGATATTCCCATAGTATAGAGGTAATAGCCTGCAAGGCTGAGCAATGATTGGCTTTAGAAAACAAGAAAATGAGCCATGGTGGCTTATGCCTATAATCCCAGCACTTTGGGAGGCTACAGCAGGAGGATCTCTTGAGTTCCGGAGTTCAAGACCAGCCTAGGCAACATAGTGAGACCCCATCTCTACAAAAAAATTTAAAATTAGCTGGCTGTGGTTGCTGGAGCCTGTAGTCCTTGTTACCTGGAAGTCTAAGGTGGGAGAATCACTTTCCATATGTTCCATATGTCTTGCTCTCCATTATTTCTGCTATGTGACCACGCTTCCCTAGTCGCAGCCGATTGATTGGACCAACAATGGGCCCCTCGTCTGATAGCAGCCAACAGCCAAAGCTTACTGTGTAGAAACAAAGCTTGAAATGTGTCATTGTGGCACTGCACTCCAGCCTAGGCAACAAAGCAAGATCCTGTCAAGAAAAAGAAAGGAAAAAAACTGGTGGCAGCAGCCACATGAATGGCCCAAGTCAGAAGCAGGGTAAAGAGCAAGGAAGAACTTAAGAGGGAGGGTAAGTAAACCTGCATAGTTGCATAAACTGAGTCCAGTATGAAAAGAATGATGTTTATTTTTATTTATTTATTTATTTAGAGACACAGTCTTGCTCTGTTGCCCTGGCTGTAGTGCAAGGGCACCATCCTGGCTCACTGCAACCTCCACCTCCCGGGTTCAAGCCATTCTCCTGCCTCAGCCTCCTGAGTAGCTGGGATTACAGGTGCATGCCACCACGCCCAGCTAATTTTTGTATTTTTAGAAAAGACAGGGTTTCTCCATATTGGCCAGGCTGGTCTCGAACCCCTGACCTCGTGATCCACCCGCCTCAGCCTCGCAAAGTGCTGGGATTACAGGTGTGAGCCACCATGCCTGGCAGAGAATGCCTTCAAAAACATTTTTTTTTAATTTGCCTCTGCACACAGATGTTGAGCATGTCTTTTAAGGGAACAATCTGGAACAGCCATACAACACATCTATTCACACCCTGTTGGCATAAAGCTAGTTACATGGCCACATTTAACTGCAAGAAAGACTGGGATGTGTTGACTCTAGATGGGAAGTCATGTGTTCATCCGAAATTGTTATTAATATAGAATTAAAAGGGTACACATGTTGGAGAATCAATTAGTAGTCTCTGCTACAACACACATAACTATTCTTTATAGCTCAGATCAGGCCCCAGGTGCTGAAGAAAATTTATATTACCACTTAGCATTAGCTGAATGTCAGAGATTGACCAAATTTAGGAAAGAAGTTTAGACTGTGATTGACATTTAGCACATCATAGACAACACTGTTAATGTATTGCTAAATCATCTCTAGAAATATGACATGGATATTGTCTTTAGGATATCGATAGACTAAAGCATAATTTTCGTCCATTGGAGTATAATAGATCTTCTCTCCATTCTCCCTCTCAACTTTGGTCTTAAATGAATAGGCCTTTCATAAACAAAGTTTAAGATACTTAAATGTCCCTCTGATGCAGATATATATGCAGGTCAGGCACAGTGGCTCATGCCTATCATCCCAGCACTTTGCGGGGGCCAAGACAGGAGGATTGTTTGAGTCCAGGTGATTGAGACCAGCCTGGGCAACATGGTGAAGCCCCATCTCTACAAAAATTAGCCAGGCGCAGTGGCATGCACCTGAGCCCCCAGCTACTTGGGAGGCTGAGGTGGGAGGATTTGCTCGAGCCAGGGAGGTCAATCCTGCAGTGAGCCGAGGTTGTACCACTGCACTCCAGCCTGGGTGATAGAGCAAGACCCTGTCTCAAAAAAAAAAAGAAAGAAAGAAATATTATAAATGTGATGGAACTGAACTATCTGAGACAAATTTTAGGCACCTGACCTGTCACCAAACTTTAGAGTTATTCATTGGAAGGAGGCATGAAAGATGAATGACAGGTCTTCTGTACAAGTGCTAATCTAATACCAAGTTCTAAAGACCCAGCAACCTATCTTGATGTGGAAGTTTCATATTTCAGTGCTTGCTTTTTCGTATGAGACAGGAATAATAGCTTTATGATGGACAGGTTTTTACCTGGGTTGAATATTTCATAAATCTACAATTACACTTCTTTTTTTTTTTTCAAAATAGGACTCCTTAACTTCTATAAGTGTCCAGCAGAGAATCTTTGAACAAGCTGCCCTAAGACATTCCAGAGCATTAAGAATATGATAGTAGTTAACATTTCAGTAGCATTTACTTATACTCAGGACATCATTATAATTTCAATTAGTTAAAAAAGTCCTGGCCCAGTGTGGCTCATGCCTATAATCCCAGCACTTTGGGAAGCCAAAGCAAGTGGATCATTTGAGGTCAGGAGTTCAAGACCAGCCTGGCCTATATAGTGAAATCCTGTCTCTACTAAAATGCAAAAAAAAAAAAAAAAAAAAAAAAAATTAGTCAGGCATGGTGGCAGGTGCCTGTAGTCCCAGCTATTCAGGAGGCTGAGGCATGAGAATCACTTGAACCTGGGAGGTGGAGGTTGAAGTGAGCGAAGATCACACCACTGCACTCCAGCCTGGGTGACAGAGTAAGACTCCATCTCAAAAAAACAAACAAATAAAAGGGCTCAACATAGGATACAAAAATAGAGTCAGAGAGGCATATATAGTAAACATTGTTAAATACCAGTTTATCTCATTATAATGAAAAAAAATGAATAATATTTCTTCCTTATAAAAAGCTCCATAAATCCTAAGGAAAGGCAGTTATCAGAATATGTAAAAAGGCAACATATATGAACAAGCAAAATACAAATGGCCAATAAGCTCCTGGAAAAAAATTCCACTGCACGAATTGTTAAGAAATACTTAAATCCCACCGGGCGCGGTGGCTCAAGCCTGTAATCCCAGCACTTTGGGAGGCCGAGGCGGGTGGATCACGAAGTCAAGAGATCGAGACCATCCTGGTCAACTTGGTGAAACCCGGTCTCTACTAAAAATACAAAACGTTAGCTGGGCATGGTGGCGCGTGCCTGTAATACCAGCTACTCAGGAAGCTGAGGCAGGAGAATTGCCTGAACCCAGGAGGCGGAGGTTGCAGTGAGCCGAGATTGCCCCATTCCACCCCAGCCTGGGTAAAAAAAATGAAACCCCGTCCAAAAAAAAAAAAAGAAAAAAAAGAAATGTGTACTTAAATCCCTATAAAGTATTATTAATCTAACAAATGTGGGGAGATTTGAAAATAATAATATCAATTGTTGCCAATAGTTTGGAAAACCAGCATCCTTATACACTGCTAGTGGACAAACTACTATTTTCTGGAAGGCAATTGGGCATGATGTAGTGAATTACAATGGTGCCTTCGTCAGAAGCAGTCCTGTATGTCTAGTTCTCCATTGTTTCTATGTGACCATGCTTCCCTAGTCACAGCTGATTGATTGAACCATCAATGGACCCTTAGTCTGATAGCAGCCAACAGCCAAAGCTTACTGTGTAGAAACAAAGCTTGAAATTCTTAAATACCATGCAAGCATTGGCTGTTGCATGAGAGTTTTGTGTGAAAGTCATATGTAAAACTTCCACCATAGGAAAAGAGTAAACCATCTTTCTAAGAGATGTTGAAATCAAGGCATACAGAAGAGTCCAGAGTCATCTCTTTTTCACTAAGATCAAATGCAGAAGAGTTCATAAGTTAGTAGCATGGACAAAAACCAAAAAACCCACAGAGGCAGTAGAAGTCTTGAAGGGGAAGAAGCTAGGAGCAAGTGGAAGTCATGAGTTGGAGAGAGGATAGAAGTCAGTAGAGGCAGACGCAGAGGAAGTTATAATACAAGATACAGCAATGGTATCCCAGTAGAGTAAAACCATAGATAAAGCTAGAATTGCTATCTTGTATCTCTTGAAAACATCCCAATTTCTATTCTTTCCCTTCTTTTTCATGTACTCTTATAATAAATCTGCAACATTTGAGGAAAACCAAATGTGTTTCTTTTCTTTAATATGTAATAATGCCTAACCAACTCACTTATTGCACCTATTAATTTTAAAAAGAAAGTACATAAAATTTGACCCAGTATTATACTCCTGGGAATATATCCCAAGGAAATGATCTTGATGGTGCTTAAAGATATCCATTTTATTGGTGTTTATGTCAGAGAAAAATTATAACCACTTAATGTTCAAAATAGGGAATTGTAGGCTGAATGCAGTGGCTGCATCTGTAATTCCAGCACTTTGAGAGGCTGAGGCAGGTGGATTTCTTGAGCCCAAGAGTTCAAGACCAGCCTGAAAAATATGGCAAAACCCCATTTCTACCATAAATACAAAAAATTAGCTGGGCATGGTGGTGCATGCCTG
>NW_022436942.1:51544965-51562638 GCF_009761245.1 Sapajus apella
TTTTTTTTTAATTTGCCTCTGCACACAGATGTTGAGCATGTCTTTTAAGGGAACAATCTGGAACAGCCATACAACACATCTATTCACACCCTGTTGGCATAAAGCTAGTTACATGGCCACATTTAACTGCAAGAAAGACTGGGATGTGTTGACTCTAGATGGGAAGTCATGTGTTCATCCGAAATTGTTATTAATATAGAATTAAAAGGGTACACATGTTGGAGAATCAATTAGTAGTCTCTGCTACAACACACATAACTATTCTGTATAGCTCAGATCAGGCCCCAGGTGCTGAAGAAAATTTATATTACCACTTAGCATTAGCTGAATGTCAGAGATTGACCAAATTTAGGAAAGAAGTTTAGACTGTGATTGACATTTAGCACATCATAGACAACACTGTTAATGTATTGCTAAATCATCTCTAGAAATATGACATGGATATTGTCTTTAGGATATCGATAGACTAAAGCATAAGTTTCGTCCATTGGAGTATAATAGATCTCTCCATTCTCCCTCTCAACTTTGGTCTTAAATGAATAGGCCTTTCATAAACAAAGTTTAAGATACTTAAATGTCCCTCTGATGCAGATATATATGCAGGTCAGGCACAGTGGCTCATGCCTATCATCCCAGCACTTTGCGGGGGCCAAGACAGGAGGATTGTTTGAGTCCAGGTGATTGAGACCAGCCTGGGCAACATGGTGAAGCCCCATCTCTACAAAAATTAGCCAGGCGCAGTGGCATGCACCTGAGCCCCCAGCTACTTGGGAGGCTGAGGTGGGAGGATTTGCTCGAGCCAGGGAGGTCAATCCTGCAGTGAGCCGAGGTTGTACCACTGCACTCCAGCCTGGGTGATAGAGCAAGACCCTGTCTCAAAAAAAAAAAGAAAGAAAGAAATATTATAAATGTGATGGAACTGAACTATCTGAGACAAATTTTAGGCACCTGACCTGTCACCAAACTTTAGAGTTATTCATTGGAAGGAGGCATGAAAGATGAATGACAGGTCTTCTGTACAAGTGCTAATCTAATACCAAGTTCTAAAGACCCAGCAACCTATCTTGATGTGGAAGTTTCATATTTCAGTGCTTGCTTTTTCGTATGAGACAGGAATAATAGCTTTATGATGGACAGGTTTTTACCTGGGTTGAATATTTCATAAATCTACAATTACACTTCTTTTTTTTTTTTCAAAATAGGACTCCTTAACTTCTATAAGTGTCCAGCAGAGAATCTTTGAACAAGTTGCCCTAAGACATTCCAGAGCATTAAGAATATGATAGTAGTTAACATTTCAGTAGCATTTACTTATACTCAGGACATCATTATAATTTCAATTAGTTAAAAAAGTCCTGGCCCAGTGTGGCTCATGCCTATAATCCCAGCACTTTGGGAAGCCAAAGCAAGTGGATCATTTGACGTCAGGAGTTCAAGACCAGCCTGGCCTATATAGTGAAATCCTGTCTCTACTAAAATGCAAAAAAAAAAAAAAAAAAAAAAAAAATTAGTCAGGCATGGTGGCAGGTGCCTGTAGTCCCAGCTATTCAGGAGGCTGAGGCATGAGAATCACTTGAACCTGGGAGGTGGAGGTTGAAGTGAGCGAAGATCACACCACTGCACTCCAGCCTGGGTGACAGAGTAAGACTCCATCTCAAAAAAACAAACAAATAAAAGGGCTCAACACAGGATACAAAAATAGAGTCAGAGAGGCATATATAGTAAACATTGTTAAATACCAGTTTATCTCATTATAATGAAAAAAAATGAATAATATTTCTTCCTTATAAAAAGCTCCATAAATCCTAAGGAAAGGCAGTTATCAGAATATGTAAAAAGGCAACGTATATGAACAAGCAAAATACAAATGGCCAATAAGCTCCTGGAAAAAAATTCCACTGCACGAATTGTTAAGAAATACTTAAATCCCGCCTGGCATGGTGGCTCAAGCCTGTAATCCCAGCACTTTGGGAGGCCGAGGCGGGTGGATCACGAAGTCAAGAGATCGAGACCATCCTGGTCAACTTGGTGAAACCCGGTCTCTACTAAAAATACAAAACGTTAGCTGGGCATGGTGGCGCGTGCCTGTAATACCAGCTACTCAGGAAGCTGAGGCAGGAGAATTGCCTGAACCCAGGAGGCGGAGGTTGCAGTGAGCCGAGATTGCGCCATTGCACTCCAGCCTGGGTAACGAGAATGAAACGGAGTCTCAAAAAAAAAAAGAAAAAAAAGAAATGTGTACTTAAATCCCTATAAAGTATTATTAATCTAACAAATGTGGGGAGATTTGAAAATAATAATATCAATTGTTGCCAATAGTTTGGAAAACCAGCATCCTTATACACTGCTAGTGGACAAACTACTATTTTCTGGAAGGCAACTGGGCATGATGTAGTGAATTACAATGGTGCCTTCGTCAGAAGCAGTCCCGTATGTCTAGTTCTCCATTGTTTCTATGTGACCATGCTTCCCTAGTCACAGCTGATTGATTGAACCATCAATGGACCCTTAGTCTGATAGCAGCCAACAGCCAAAGCTTACTGTGTAGAAACAAAGCTTGAAATTCTTAAATACCATGCAAGCATTGGCTGTTGCATGAGAGTTTTGTGTGAAAGTCATATGTAAAACTTCCACCATAGGAAAAGAGTAAACCATCTTTCTAAGAGATGTTGAAATCAAGGCATACAGAAGAGTCCAGAGTCATCTCTTTTTCACTAAGATCAAATGCAGAAGAGTTCATAAGTTAGTAGCATGGACAAAAACCAAAAAACCCACAGAGGCAGTAGAAGTCTTGAAGGGGAAGAAGCTAGGAGCAAGTGGAAGTCATGAGTTGGAGAGAGGACAGAAGTCAGTAGAGGCAGACGCAGAGGAAGTTATAATACAAGATACAGCAATGGTATCCCAGTAGAGTAAAACCATAGATAAAGCTAGAATTGCTATCTTGTATCTCTTGAAAACATCCCAATTTCTATTCTTTCCCTTCTTTTTCATGTACTCTTATAATAAATCTGCAACATTTGAGGAAAACCAAATGTGTTTCTTTTCTTTAATATGTAATAATGCCTAACCAACTCACTTATTGCACCTATTAATTTTAAAAAGAAAGTACATAAAATTTGACCCAGTATTATACTCCTGGGAATATATCCCAAGGAAATGATCTTGATGGTGCTTAAAGATATCCATTTTATTGGTGTTTATGTCAGAGAAAAATTATAACCACTTAATGTTCAAAATAGGGAATTGTAGGCTGAATGCAGTGGCTGCATCTGTAATTCCAGCACTTTGAGAGGCTGAGGCAGGTGGATTTCTTGAGCCCAAGAGTTCAAGACCAGCCTGAAAAATATGGCAAAACCCCATTTCTACCATAAATACAAAAAATTAGCTGGGCATGGTGGTGCATGCCTGTGGTCCCAGCTACTCAGGAAGCTTGAGGTTGGGGGATGACTTAAGCCTGGTAGGTGGAGGTTGCAGTGAGCTGTGATCATTCCATTGCATTCCAGCCTGGGTGACAGTGTGAGGCTCTTTCAAACAAATGAAATAAAACAAGATAGGAAATTGCAAAATAATTTTTCTGCACTCACACAGTGGCATGCTATGCAGCCATTAAAATGTGATAAAGAAAATTTTAATGACATAGAAAATGGTCATAATGTATTGTTGCATAAATTAAATGATTTATCTAGTATGTAGACTTGATTTGAAACGTTCAGAGACCTAAAGCATAAGGACTCCTTAGAGGCACTAACAAAGCAATTTTTTTTTTTGAGACAGAGTCTTACCCTAGTGCCCAGACTGGAGTGCAATGGTGCAATCTCAGCTTACTGCAACATCTGTCTCCTAGATTTAAGCAATTCTCCTGCCTCAGCCTCCTGAGTAGCTGGGATTACAGGTACGCACCACCAGGCCCAGCTAATTTTGTATTTTTAGTAGAGATGGGGTTTCACCATGTTGGCCAAGATGGTCTCAAACTCTTGACCTGTTGATCTGCCTGCCTTGGCCTCCCAAAGTGCAGAGATTACAGGTGTGAGCCACTGTACCCAGCCCACTAGCAAAACAATTTTTAACACAAAAATATCCTAATAAGAATACTATATCCTCTTTTCTGTTTTTTGTTTTTGTTGCCTAGACTGGATTGCAGTGGCACAATCCTGGCTCACTGCAGCCTCAACCTCCAGGGATCAAGAAGTCTTCTCGCCTCAGCCTCCTGAGTAACTGGGACTACATGAATGTGTCACCATGCCTGCTTAATTTTTTAAAAGAAAATTCTGTAGAGACAGGGTCTCACTATGTTGCCCACGCTGGGCTTAACCAATCCTCCTGCCTTGGCCTCCCAACGTGTTGGGATTATAGGTGTGATCCCCTGCACTCAGCCTCTGTTATTCTTTTATATTAAATATTTTATTGAGATATAATTCACTTAGCATAAAATTTATACTTTAAAAGTATATAGTTTGGTAGGTCTTAGGATATAAAGCTCACAAATCTCTACAACCATCACCACTATCTAATTCCAGATATGTTCCATTACTCCCAAAAGAGACCCCATACTTTTTGTCAGTCATTTCTTATTGCCCCTTCTACCAAACCACTGGAAGTCACTAATCTAATTGCTGTCTCCATGGACTGGCCTATTGTAGAAATTTTATGTAAAAAGCATCATGTGATAGGTGGTCTGTTGTGTCTAGCTTCTTTCACTTAGCATAATTTTTTCAAGGTTCGTCCATGTTATAGAGTGAATAAATGCTTTATTTCTTTTTATAGCTGAAGAAAATTCTATTGTGTGGATATACCACATTTTGTTTATCCATTCATTACTTGATAAGTATTTGGTTTCCACTTTTGGCTACTATAAATAATGCTGCTATATCATTTTTATTTTTTATTTATTTATTTTTTTGAGATGAAGTTTTGCTCTGTTGCCCAAGTTGGAGTGCAGTGGGGTGATCTTGGCTCACTGTAACCTCTGCCTCCTGGGTTCAAGCAATTTTCCTGCCTCAGCCCCCACCAGTAGCTGCGATTATGGGCATGCGCAACCACATCCAGGTAATTTTTGTATTTTTAGTAGAGACAGGCTTTTGCCATGTTGGCCAGGTTGGTCTCCTGACATCAGGTGCTCCCACCTGCCTTGGCTTCCTAAAGTGCTGTGATTACAGGTATGAGCCACTGTGCCCAGCTTATGTCATTTTATTTGTTTATTTAAGACAGGATCTCACTCTGTTGCCCAGGCTGGAGTGCAGTGGCATGATCATAACTCACTGCAGCCTTGAAATCCTGACCTCAAGCTTTCTGCCTGTGTTGGCCTCCCAAAGTCCTGGGATTGGGAGCCACTGCGAGCCACTGTGCCCAGCTGCTATGAATATTTATGTCTATATTTGTACACATGGACATAAGTTGTCAATTCTCTCTAGTCAGTTAGCTTCATGGTTAGGTAATGATTGGACTGAAATTTTCTTAACATCTGGAATGTACAAGTCTCTCAGTCTTTGCTAAGGAGCTCTGTGTGCCTGTTGGAACATGCCTTTAACACTCAGCCAGGCAGTTTTCAACTCTGACTTAGCATTCACTTCCTGCTATGTATTTTCAAGATCAGCCAGAGGTGAGAGTTTAGGGCCTTCTTAATACTTTCCTGAGCTTGTACACAGCCCTGGGCATGCATGCAGTTCTATTCATTTGTATTACTTTCTAGACTCCTAGGAATCTATCACAGTATGTCAGAGCCCCCTGTGAACATCTTATTCCTTTTATTTTCCTTTTTTAAAGTTTTTTTTATTATTCTATTTTTTGCCCTTATGTTTATCTACCACCTCAGTGTAAGTGCCTAATGGATTCCTCTTGCTTGCTGTCCAGAAAAGCCAATGCACTCAGAACAGAAAATTTATGCAGCAAAGACATAATTTAATAATTGCAGGTATGGCCAAGTAGAAGGATGGGAGTTACCACTTAAATCAGTCTCCTTAGAAACTCAAAGGCTAGAGTTTTTACAGATAATTTGGTGGTCACGGAGCTAGGAGATGGGTGCTGCTGATTGGTCAGGGATGAAATCATAGAAGTATGAAAAATGTTCCTCATACACTGAGTTAGCCTCTGGGTGGGGGCCATAGAACCAGCTGAGTCATGAGTCACAAGTCTAGGTGGAGTTAGTCAGTCATCAGAATGCAAAAGTCTGAAAAACATCTCCAAAGACAGACCTTAGGTTCTGTTTAGTGATGTTATCTATAGGAGCAATCAGGGAAGTTACAAATCTTGTGACATTGGGCCACATGACTCTTAAGCAGTAATGTATTATAGAAAAGCAAGCTAGGGAACAAATGGCTGGTTATCATTTAATGATGCCTACTTTTTTTTTTTTTTAGCAGAAATCAGCGCTTCCCTTCACCATAATCCTAATCTTGTGGCCTTTCATTAGTCTTACAAAGGTGGTTTCAGTTTTAAGGCAGGGGTCAGTTTTAGGAAGGGACTATTGTCATCCTTGATGCAAAGTTAAACTGTAAAGTAAATGTCTCCCATGGTTAGCTTGACCTACACCCAAGAATGAATGAGGACAGCCAGCCTATGAGGCTAGAAACAAGATGAAGTCAGCTATGTTAGACTACTTTTGCTGTCATAATCTTTACAAACGTGATTGCATCAGGCAGCCATGATGTTAAACAAATGCCTCTGATTGTTTTTAACAAACACCAAAAGGCTCTTTTCACTGCATGAGCTCCTACTCAAGTGAAACAATGACAACCTTGTAATTGGCGTCTTCCAGGGACCTATGAGACAGGTTAAATAATGACCATTCCCTGGGAATGGGGCTTTGAAGGAGCCCCAGTGTCATTCTACCTTTCCAGTGGATGCCAGGCTACTAGTTCCCACTGTGATCATTACAAAGGTGGTTGCATCTTGTTGCTTTTGTGGCTTTTGGCTGTCTTGTTACTTTTTAAGTCTTTCTCAGAGCTGCAAAAAGCGGGGATGGAAATAGAAAAAGTTAAAATGACACAAAGCTCTCCCTTTCTGAGACTGAGTCAATTTTCTTGAATAAACATTCTTCAGATTGCTGCAAGCTTTTGGTTTTCCAGAATTCTGATAAAGTTGATTGCATCAATTTTTGAATCATTCTCATTGTTTTTAATGGAAGAGAGAATTTTGGGGGGGGGGGTGGTCCTTACTCAACCACTTCACTGATATGACCTTATAAAAACCTTTTGATCTAAGAATAATCAACCATTTTATAGATTAGTAGTATTGTAATGCATCTCGCCCATTATCTAGTTTCCAAGCTGTATAAATTAGGCTAATTTTTCTGTCCTTTTCTTTTCTGTAAGGCCGTTGTTTTTCTCTTTGATATTAAGTGAAGTACTTACTGATTCCACCTGATGATCAGATTATCCCAGAGGACATCAAGCCATTTTAGCCGAGAGATTAGCTGTTTTACAGGTGTTAAAATGAAAGGATGCTTACAATTGTAAACTAAGCAGTTTTAAGGTTGGGTTGCCAGATTAGCAAATATAAACACAGGACCCCCAGTTAGCTTTTAATTTCAAGGCCAGGGGAGGTGGTTTACATCTATAATTCTCACAACCTTGTGATGCTAAGGTTGGAGGATCAGTTGAGCCCAGGAATTCAAGATCAGCCTGGGCAACATAATGAGACTTCATCTCTACAAAAGTTTTTTTTAAAAATTAGCTTGGCAGGGTAGTGTACACCTGTACCATCTCTTCCTGTCAGGAAGCTGACATGGGAGGATCACTTGAGCCCAGGATTTCGAAGCTGCAGTGAGTCTTGATCATGCCACTGTACTCCAGCCTGGGCCACAAAGCAAGATCCTGTCTCCATAAATACAATAAAATTTGAATTTTAGATAAACAATGACAAAATATTTGGGACACACTTACACTAAACATTTTCTTGTTGTTTATTTGAAATTCAAATTTAACTGGGTGTCATAAATTTGATCTGAAAGCCTCATTTTTGGTGAATAATAAACAAAACAATACCTGTAAAGTCATTCTCAGATGACTTGACAGTGATACTTTCTTCTGTTTTCTTTTAAACTACTGTTGAAAATCTTTTCTAGTCTATAGGAGTTAACTAGTTTTGATTAATGTAGGTTTAGTTTCTTTATGAAAAGATATGTTAATTTGGCATGATGACAATCCTGTCCATATTTCTCATATATTCAACAAATGTATTTAAGATGGCCTACTTATAAATACTCATCAAGGTTTATAATCTGTACAACCAGAATTTTAAGTTCAGTTCCTAGAAAAAATACACATATAGAACAAATATGCTTATGAAAGGCCTCTAGAGAACCAGAGCACTCAAATCAGGAAAACAAGCCAAATCAGTAAAGTCAAGGACTTGTAAGTAGACAGATAAATATGCAGGGAGAGAAAAAGAGAAACAGAGAGAGAGAGATACACGAATTTAAGTAACTAAATACAATGGCACAGTTTATCCCATAATATGCAATTTATTATTCATTAATAGTCACCAGTTATCAATCATACAGAGTAGCAACAGTAATTTGGAATCTAGTTGTCACTAAAGAAGACTGAAACTCAAGAAAGACTCAGATAAAAAAAAAAAACCCTCAAAATATGTGTTGTGAAGTATGAAAAAAAATCAAAGCACCCTCCAGACACAGCTAAGACTTTGAAGAACTTCTTTGGGCCTCAGAGGCAGCTTTTTACCCCCAGTAATACATACAGCTAGTGCTCAACTTATGACCACGATTGGTTCCAAC
This sequence comes from Sapajus apella, assembly GCF_009761245.1. Taxonomy (NCBI): domain Eukaryota; kingdom Metazoa; phylum Chordata; class Mammalia; order Primates; family Cebidae; genus Sapajus; species Sapajus apella. Next base: position 51,553,700 of record NW_022436942.1, read on the forward strand.
AGACTGGTCGTAACACGATTTGGTAGTAAGTTGAGTAGGCTATATGCACGCGGAGATGGTAGTGCTGCTGGAAGCTGGTCCGCACTGTCGTACGCCCAGCTGGGCAATGTTTGCGCTGCCAGACGCGGAGCAGTCGTGGCTAGCAATTGTGGTCGTAAAGTCAAATGGTCGTACGTTGCATAGGTCGTAAGTCGATCAATACCTGTACTTTCAATCCACTGTAGTCCTCTTACTTAATCATTCAAAAACCCTTAAGAAATTGAAACCCATAGCATGACAGAATTCATATACTATTTCTAACTCTAATTGCTTTTTCATATTTCTTCATTAACCATGTACTAATAAACTACTGTGAGTTGAGCACTGCCCTATCTTTTCAGAATCAATTTTTCTTTGGGCATCAGTCAGTCATTTTGCCTTATAAAAACATTGGGCAACTCTAAACATGGAAGCAAGCCCTGGAAGAGACCAATTTGATCTGCCAAATGTTTTCTTTCTCATTACTTTTACCACACACCAGGTGTCCCCATGAATGCTCTGCTTCTGTCTGGCTTCTCTTTGAAACACTGCTTTGATCCACTGTCTCGAGACTAGCAATGTCATGAGGCAATCTGGTGTGGAGAGACAGGGAGGAGTGTGCATGAAACACTGCCCAGCCCAGTTGCTGTCCAGGGGCATCAGGCTGCCCTCTAAATATCGCTTTGTGCAAGACTCAGCCAGGAGGAAATGACATTCTCAGCCTCCTGCCCAATGACTCAATCACAAGACTGCCTTTGATTAAAAATCTAACCAGAATTCTCTACAGCTGCTTGATGTCCTGAGTGTAAGCTCTGCATGGAGAAGAGAGCATCAAACATTCATAAAATGAAACTCATTTCTTTGCTTCCACCTGCTACTCTGAGCAGCAGTAGCCACTCTGCAGAGGCAGATAAATTGTCAGTTCTGAGAAGCTAAAAAGATGACCCACTCAAAAGTGCAAATATCCTTACTCAAGCTACCAACTCTCCAGCCCATCACCACCACCATGTCCTGCAGTTGACCAGATTTTCTGACACTGCCACTTCCAAGATGGTTAAGGCTGGGCAGTGACAACAGTTTAATATTCTTTTTTAAATTTCTAGCCTTATTTCTGAAGATGGCCAACTAGACACAGCCAGGAAGAGCATCTCTCACTGAAAGACCAGACCATCAGGGAAACCTGGCATACTCTGAGCAGATCTTTGGAGGCAAGGCATTGAGAATGAATGGAGGGAGGACGTAGACCCTGAGCTGAAGGTGGAGGAAGCTGAGAACCCTGCACAGGGCTGCCAAGCACCAGGACTCATTCCTGGCCCCCAGCAATTCCTTGGGAAGGGGTAAGTTACACAGGTAGGAAGTGGCTCACTCTCACCATGGACCTCCAAACTCCTAGTGCAGGAGACTCCATGACTCGCACTTGAGCTGGTAAGGAGAGTTGTTCAGAGAGGTGGCAGGGGCAGAACTCTAGCCTGTGTGGAGCCCATAGGTTTTGGCATGAGAATGGCTGCAGTGTAGCATGGCCAGGGAGGCCCATTCTTCAGGGCTTGCCATATTCCTCTGGGTGGCTTTGGACCCTGGTGATTGCCAGACCTGGACAGAGTAGGGCAGTCTTGCCTGTGGGATGGGGTCAGTCCAATCTAAGTGCCCTGCTGTCAACCAGCTTCTTCTGGAGCCCCAGCCTTGCTGAGCTTGCTTGCAGCATAGACCTGGATGCCCAATCAGGGTGCTTTCTGGGGACATTCAGTTTAGCTTTTTCACTAGCAGACTACTCTTAACCATTGGAGAGTTCTAGCAGACTGACCTCTGCTAACATGCAACCACCCACCTGCAGCCTCCCTGAACCACAGCCTCCCCTTGCCACTTTACCTGTGTACATTTGCCCATGCCTGCCCCCTCAACACACATGCACACTGCTTTGCCCTTGTGTCTGTGTAGGTGGCTCCTGCTTCCCTTTTCCCACTGGTATATATGTGTGCACCCTGCCACCGCACTGCCAGTGTGAGTGAGCACGTGCCTGGACGCTACTACCCTGCCCCCACCCCATCCCCACCAGTGTCACTGCTGCTGTTGGCATGCACATGAGCACAGATCCTGCCACTACCACCACAACAAAGCACTTTGGCCAGCATCCTTCATCAGAGTATTGTTGCCACCGGGCCAGGAATACTTCAACCCCCCACCAGTCCATCGAGTTCTTAATCTCAAGGAGCCAAAGAACAAAGCTGAGGCCCTAGTGCAAGCCCCACAGGGTTAGAACACAGAGCTTAAGAGTGCTGAGCTAAGCCTTGGGACCCTAAAATCTTCCAGAAACAAAACCAGTCAGCTGAACCCAACTTATATCACCATCAAACCCTCAAGGATGTCAAAGAATATAAAAGCAAAAAATCCCATCCAAAGGACTGCAGCTTCAAAGATTAAAGAAACATCAGCTCACACAGATGAGAAAGAACCAGTACAAAAACTCTGGCAACTGAAAAATCCACAGTGTCTTCTTACCTTCAAATGATTGCATTAGTTCCCCGGCAATGGTTCTTAACTGGCTGAAATGGCAGAAATGACAAACATAGAATTAAGAATCTGCATAGGAAAGAAGATCACTGAGATTCAGGAGAAAGTAGAAATCCAATCCAATGAATATAAAAAGTCCAATAAAACAATACAAGAGATGAAAAAAATAAAACAGCTTTTTTAAGAAAGAACCAAACTGAGCTGATAGAGCTGAAAAATACTACAAGAATTTTATAATACAATGGCGAATATTAATAGCAGAATAAATCAAGCTGAAAAACAAATCTCAGAGCTCAAAAACCAGTTCTCAAATCAACTCAATGAGACAAAAATTTTTTAAAAATAAAAAAATGAACAAAACCTCTGAGAAACAGGAGATTATGTAAAGAGATCAAGCCTATGACTCATTAGTGTCCCTGAAAGAGGAAGAGAAAGCAAGCAACTTAGAAAATATATTTGAGAATATTGTTCATGAAAATTTCACCACTTTACTAGAGATGCCAACATTCAAATTCAGGAAACGCAGAGAGCCCCTGTGAGATACTATGAAAGACACATAGGCATTATTTTCCAAGGTCAACATGAAAGAAAAAATATTAAAGGCAACTAAAGAGAAGAGGAAAGTCACCCACAAAGTGAACCCCCATCAGGGTAACAGCAGACCTTTCAGCAGAAACCCTACAAGCCAGAAGTGATTAGGGTCTATATTCAACATTCTTAAAGAAAAGAAATTCGAACCAAGAATTTTATATCCAGCCAAGAATTTATATAAGCTTCATAAGCAAAGAAGAAACCCCTTTCAGATAAGCAAATGCTAAAGGAATTCTTTACCATCAGACCTGCTTTTCAAGAGGTCTTTAAAGGGGTGATAAATATGGAAAAAAAAGACCATTACCAGCCACCACAAAAGCACAAATACATAAACCATTGTATTTGTACTATAAAGCAACTACACAATCAAGTCTGCATAATAGCCAGCTAATATCACAATGACAGGAAAAAATCTGCACATATCATTATTAACCTTGAATATAAATGGGCTAAATGTCCCCCTTCAAAGGCACAGAGGCCAGGCATAGTGGCTCATGCCTGTAATCCCATCCTGGCACTTTGGGAGGCTGAGGCAGTTGGATCATTTGAGTTCAGGGGTTCAAGACCAGCCTGGCCAACATGGTGAAACCCCATCTCTACTAAAATTACAAAAGTTAGCCAGGCATGGTGATGCACATCTGTAATTCCAGCCACTTGGAAGGCTGAGGCAGGAGAATCAATTGAGCCTGGGAGGTGGAGGTTGCAGTGAGCTAAGATCACACCACTGTACTCCAGCCTGGGCAACAGAGAGAGGCTCCATCTCAAAAGAAAAAAAAAAAAAAAAAGAAAAGAAAATGCTCAGAGTGGCAAGTTGAACAAAGAAACAAGAGCCAACTGTATGCTGCCTTCAAGAGACCTACCTCACATGCAATTACATCAATAGGCTCAAAGTAAAGACATAGAAAAAAATCTACCAGGCCAACAGAAAACAGAAAAAAAGCAGGGGTTGCTATTCTAATTTCAGACAAAACAAACTTTAAACCAACAATGATCAAGGAAGATAAAGGGCATTACAAAATGGTAATGGGTTCAATTCAACAAGAAGACTTAGCCATCCTAAATATATGTGTACCCAACACAGGAGTACACAGATTCATAAAACAAGTTCTTAAAGATCTACAAAGAGACTTAATCATATAATAATAGTGGGAGACTTCAAAATCCCACTGAGAGTGTTAGACAGATAATCAAGCAGAATAATAACAAAGATATTTGAGACCTAAACTCAACACTTGACCAAATAAACCTAACAGACATCTACAGAACTCTCCACCCCAAACAACAGAATATACATTCTTCTCATGGTCATATGACACCACCTTAAAATTGACCACACAATTGGTCATAAAACAATTCTTAGTAAATTCAAAAAAATGAGAATCATAGCAACCACACTTTTGGACCATTGGACAATAAAACTAGAAATCAACACTAAGAAGACTGTTTGAAACCATACAATTATATGGAAATTGAACAATCTGCTCCTGAATTACTTTTGAGTTAACAATGAAATTAAGGCAGAAATCAAGAAATTCTTTGAAACTAATGAAAACAAAGATAGAGCATGTCTTTAAATATAACATGTCTCTGGGACGCAGCTAAAGCAGTGTCAAGAGGAAAGTTTATAGCACTAAACACCCATATCAAAAAGTTAGAAAGATGTCAAATTAACAACCTAATATCATACCCAGGTTGGAAAACAAAACAAAATAAAACAAGAACCAACCAACCTTAAAGCTAGCGGAAGAAAAGAAATAACTAAAATAGAGATGAACTGAGAGAAATTGAGACATGAAAACCACACAAAAGATCAACAACACCAGAAGGTGACTCTTTGAAAGAATAAATATTGATAGACTGCTAGCTAGGCTGTGATGGTTAATATTGAGTGTCAACTTGCTTGGATTAAAGGATGCAATTATTGTTCCTGGGTGTGTCTGTCAGAGTGTTGCCAAAGGAGTTTAACTTTTGAGTCAGTGGACTGGGAAAGGTAGACCTACCCTCAATCCAGGTGGACACAATATAATCACTGCCAATGATTATATTTTCTGCCAGAGTAAAAGCAGGCAGAAGAATATGGAAGAACTAGACTGGCTAAATCTTCTGGCCGCCATATCCTGTGCTGGATGCTTCCTGCCCTCTAACATCAGATTCCAAGTTCTTCAGCTTTTGGACTCTTGGACCTACACCAATGGTTTGCCAGGGACCTCTCAGGCCTTCAGCCACAGACTGAATGCAGCACTGGCAGCTTACCTATTTTTGAGGTTTTGGGACTCAGACTGGCTTCCTTGCTCCTCAGCTTGCAGACAGCCTACTGTGGGACTTTACCTTGTGATGATGTAAGTCAATACTCCTTGATAAACACCGTTTCATATATACATCTATCCTATTAGTCCTGTCCCTCTAGAGAACCCTGACTAATATATAGACTAATAGAGAAAAAAGATTCGTATAAATGCAATCAGAAATGACAAAGAGGACACTACCAACCTAATCCACAGAAATACAAAAACCCCTCAGTTTTTGTGGATAGAGGTATTCATAATAGTCAGAACTATTGTGAAATAAAAGTCATCCAAATAGAAAGAGAGAAAGTCAAACTATCTTTCTTCATAGGCAATATGATTCTATATCTAGAAAACCCCATAGTCTGTTCAAAGGCTACCAGAACTGATAAAAAAAAAAAAACTTCAATAAAGTTTCAGGATATAGAATCAACGTACAAAAATCAGTAGCATTTCTATACAACAATAACATCCAAGCTGAGATCCAGATCAAGAACATAATTCCATTCACAATAGATACACACACACACGCACACACACATGCACACACACACACACAATGGAATACAGCTAACTGGGAAGGTGAAAGACCTCTACAACAAGAATTAGAAAACACTGGTGAGAGAAATCAGAGATGACACAAACAAACGGAAAAACATTCCATGCTGATGTATAAGAAGATTTAATATTATTAAAATGACCATATTGCCCAAAGCAATTTATAGATTAAATGATACTCAATATATATTTATATATTCAATGATATTTTTCACAGAATTAGAAAAAATTCTAAAAGTCATATGCAACCAAAGAAAAGGCTGAATATCCAAAGCAATCCTAAGCAAAAAGAACAAAGCTGGAGGCATCACATTACTTGACTTCAACTATTCTACAAGGCTGCAATAATCAAAACAGCATGGTACTGGTACAAAACCAGACATATAGACAAATGGAACAGAATAGAGAACCTAGAAATAAAGCAATATACCTTCAATCATCTGATCTGCAACAAAGTCTACAAAAACAAGCAATGGGGAAAAGTCTCCCTATTCAATAAATGGTGCTAGGATAACTGGCTAGCCATATGCAGAAGATTGAAACTGGACCCTTTCCTTTCACTATATACAAAAATCAACTCAAGATGTATTAAAGACTTAAATGTAAAACCTAAAACTACATTAAAAAAAAAAAAGCCCTAGAAGAAAGCCTAGGAAATACCATTCTGGACATAGGTCCTGGCAAAGTTTTCATGATGAAGACATTCAAAGCATTTGCAACAAAACTGAAAACCGATGAACAGGACCTAATAAACTAGAAGTTGCCTGCACAGCAAAAAACTGAAAACAAACAATCAACAGAGTAAAAAGGAAAGCTATAGGAGAAAATATTTGCAGATGATGCCTCTGACAAAGGTCTAATATGCAGAATCTATAGGAAACACATTACACAAATTAATAAGCAAAAAAATCAGCAAGCCCATTAAAAAGTGGGCAAAGGACATGAACAGACACTCTTCAAAAGATATACACATGGCCAACAAACATATGAAAAAATGTTTAACATCACTAATCATTAGAGAAATGCAAATCAAAATAAAAATGAGATACCATCTCTCACCAGTCAGAATGGCTATTTAAAAAGTCAAATATAGGCTGGGTGTGGTAGCTCATACCTGTAATCTTAGCACTTTGGGAGGCTGAGGAGGGAAGATCCCAGCTAAAGGCATATGAGATGGGAGGCTGAGGTGGAAGTATCATTTGACCATGGGAAGTGAAGGTTGCAGTGAGCCGAGACTGCACCACTGCACTCCAGCCTGGGTGACAGAGTAAGACACTGTCTCAAAAATGAAAAAAATTGGCTGGGCACAGTGGTTCATGCCTGTAATCCCAGCACTTTGGGAGGCCAAGGCAGGTGGATCACCTGAGGTCAAGAGTTTGAGGCCAGCCTGGCCAATATGGTGAACCCCTGTCTACTAAAAATATAAAAATTAGCCAGGCGTGGTAGCACGCACCTATAGTCCCAGCTTCTCAGGAACCTGAGGCAGGAGAATTGCTTGAACCTAGGAGGTGGAAGTTGTGGTGAATGGACATCATGCCACTGCACTCTGCCTGGGTGACAGAGCGAGATTTTGTCACAAAAAAAAAAAATTAAAAATTAAAAAAATATATATGTTTTATATATATAGTTAAAAAATAACATGCTGGTGAGGCTGTGGAGAAAAGGGAATGCTTACACAGCTGGTAGGAATGTAAATTAGTTCAGCCACTGTGGAAAGCTGTTTGGTGATTTCTCAAAGAATTTAAAACACAACTACCCTTCAACCCAGCAATTGCATTATTGGGTATATGCCCAAAGAAAATAAATCATTCTACCATAAAGACAGATACATGCATATGTTCGTTGAAGCACTATTCACAATATCAAAGATATGGAATCAACCTAAATGCCCATCAGTGATAGGCTAGATAAAGAGCTGGTACATGTACACTATGAAATACTATGCAGCCATAAAAAATAATGAGCTCATGTTCTTTGTAGCAACATAGGTGAAGCTGGAGGCCATTATCCTAAATGAACTAACCAAGGAACAGAAAACCAAATACCGCATGTTCTCATTTACAAATGGGAGCTAAACACTGAGTACACATGGACACAAAGAAGAAAACAATAGGCGCTGGGTTCTACTTGAGGGTGCAGAGTGGGAAGAGGGTGAAGTTCGAAAAACTAAGCATCGGGTACTATGCTTATCACCCAAGTGACGAAATAATCTATAGAATAACCCCCTGCAACATGCATTTACCTATATCATAAATCCGTGCATGTAGCCCTGAACTTAAAAGTTTAAAAACACAAAACATCTGGGTGTGGTGGCTGATGCCTGTAATCTCAACACTTTGGGAGGCCAACGCGGGCAGATCACTTGAGGTCAGGAGTTTATCAGCCTGGCCAACGTGGTGAAACCCTGTCTCTACTAAAAACACAAAAAGAAGCCAGGTGTGGTGACGGGCGCCTATGGTCCCAGCTGCTCAGGAGGCTGAGGCAGGAGAATTGCTTGAATTTGGGAGGCAGAGGCTGCAATGAGCTGAGATGGCACCACTGCACTGCAACCTGGGCGACAGAGCAAGACTCCATGTAAAAAAAATAATAATAAAGAACGACAACAACAAAAAAAGAACAAAAAGAAAAAGAAAACAGTTTATGATGAATCTTTCAGAAAGCAATATTCCATTTATGTTTCAGGACTGGATTTCTTTATGGGCTTATTTATGTATATAGAAGAAAGTGTGTTATAATAAATTTTCTCAATATGTGCTTACAACAAATTTGTTTCTTCTTTTTTAAAATTTTCTTTATTTCAGTTTGAAAAAAATAGAGATGGGGGTCTCACTATGTTGTCCAGGATGAGCTTGAACTTCAGAGCTCAAGTGATCTTCCTGCCTTGGCTTCCCAAGTGCTGGGATTACAGGCATGAGTCATCGTACCCAGTCTCTCTCTCTCTCTCTCTCTCTCTCTCTCTCTCTCTCTCTCTCTCTCTCT
>NW_022436942.1:51562648-51620680 GCF_009761245.1 Sapajus apella
TCTCTCTCTCTCTCTCTCTCTCTCTCTCTCTCTCTCTCTCTCTCTCTTCTCTCTCTTTAAATAAAATAGAGACAGAAGACGGGTGCGGTGGCTCATGCCTGTAAACCCAGCACTTTGGGAGGCTGAGGCGGGCAGATCACGAGGTCAGGAGTTAGAGACCAGCTTGGCCAATATGGTAAAACCCCATCTCTACTAAAAATACAAAAATTAGCTGGACCTGGTGGCACATGCCTGTAATCCCAGCTACTTGGGCGGCTGAGGCAGGAGAATCACTTGAACTTAGGAAGCGGAGGTTGCAGTGAGCCGAGATCACTCTGTTGCACTCCAGCCTGGGTGACAGAGTGTTACTATTTCAAAAAAAAAAAATACAGAGAGTTTCACTATCTTGCCTAGGCTGTTCCTTAACTCCTGGCTTCAAGCAATCCTCTTGCTTTGCCCCCTCCAAAATATTGGAATTACAGGTGTAGTCACCATGTCCAGCCTTTTTTTTTTTTCTTTGCTTTCTCTCTCTCTCTTTCATAAATTAGAGATGAGGTCTCACTAGTTTCCCTAGGCTAGTCTCAAACTCCTAGCCTTAAGTGATCCTCCCACCTCGTAATGTGGTCACACCTCAGCATAGAGTTTATGAATCTGTCTCCTCCTCATTCATTTGCTAAAAATCACCTCCTTCCCACCATGACTATTCTATTTAATATAGCTTACCCCCCTGCCCTATCACTCTTTACACCACCCTCATTTTATTGTCCTCAGAGTATTTATTGTTCTCTGAAGAAGCATCTCGTAAAAATCTAGCTAGTAATCTTATCTCATTAGAATATAAGCTCCATGAGCGCAGGGATCTCTCTGTATCAGAACCTGTATGCTTGGCATGTAATTAGTCAATAAATGTTTCTGAGTGAATGAACACATTATATGGAGATTGAAAATACAAGCTTCTCCACATAAGTGCGTGGGAGAAAAGATAAAAATAGAGGTGGAGAAAAAGACTGTCTCTTTCTTTGTCTTCCATCCCTGTTGAAATTCCACTAATCCAAAAAAGGGAAACAGAAACCAAATCAAAACAGAAACAAAAGAAATTAATTCTTGGTTTTTATGCTTCCTGATAATTTAAGGGATTTTCACGGATAACTTTGACAAATGCAATTTTTTTGCCTTAGGCGCTGGCACTAGAAACTTAATAAACACCCTGAGATGTGGTTTCTTGTACTTATAACAAGGTTGGCCTATAGAGGGTGCTAGTTAACAACAAAAAAGTCAAAGAAGTGCTTGAGTTTTCACTGGGTCTGGGAGTTTACAAAGCAAGCAGGGACACAGCTTAGTAACAACTAATGAAACATGTAAATTGCCACATTTTGCTTCATAACCAAAGTTTAGGGGAAAAAAAAGAAGCAATCTGTGAAAATGCCAGAGGCATTCAAAGACGTCCCCCGAGGAAAAGAATTGGCATCATTCTTCAAATGCAAAGAGAAGCCACGCTAAGAGAATCATCCATTTTCAAATTTTTTTTAGTTATTTTTTGGTAGAGAGGGGTATCACTATGTTGACTGGCCTGATTTTGAACTCCTAGGCTCAAGGGATCCTCTGCCCCTCAGAGTGCTGGGATTCCAGGTATGAGATACCAAGGGATGCATCCAGAAGTTGAAAAGACTGAATCTGTAGTGAAACAGAAGACCCAGGTTGGGGGAAGTTAAGTTCTCAGCCCTGGAGAGAGGGGAGGTTGATGGGCCTCTGCCACATTCCACATCACACTTCATGCTGGGACGTGGGAACCTGGAGACTTGGTGTGAGATGCCTATAGACTCTGTAAATGGAGGAGTGTTCTGACAGCTGTGTTTCCTGAAACTGAGTCTTGATTTCAGAGTTCAGCATGGGATATGCATGGTGGTGGTAGGGTTGGCACAGAAGTGGGGCACTACTTGAGAGTTTTGAAATATGTAGTTTGTCACAGCAAGGACCAGGGCAAGTGAGCCTGGCAGGAGGGAGAAGCCTCTTCAAAGTCTGGATCTGCAAAAGAATATTCAGAAGAGGAAATGAAACAAGCGAGTTCTTTAAAAAGCTATCGAGCTCTCTAAGTGAGCAACAACTGAGGCAGCTTTAATAGTACAAAGCTAACCACAAGGCTGGGATTATTTTTTTTTGACAGTAAGTTTCACTCTTGTCGCCCAGGCTGGAGTGCAATGGCACAATTTCCGCTCTCTGCAACCTCTGCCTCCTGGGTTTAAGTGATTCTCCTCCCTCAGCCTCCAGAGTAGCTGAAATTACAGGCATGTGCCACCACACCCAGCTAATTTTGTATTTTTAGTGGAGACGGGGTTTATTCCTGTTGGTCAGGCTGGTCTCGAACTCCCAACCTCAGGTGATCCACCCACCTCAGCCTCCCAAAGTGCTGGGATTACAGGTTTAAGCCACCGCTTCTGGCCTGGGATTCTTTTATTTATTTATTATTTGTAGAAATGGGAAGGGGAGGGGCCTCACTATGTTGCCCAGAGGGGTCCTAAACTCCTGGCCTCAAGCAATCCTCCAGCCTTGGCCTCCCAAAGTGTTGGAATTACAGGCATGAGCCACTGTGTCTGGACAAGGTTAAGATTCCTTTTTTTTTTTTTTTTTTTTTTTTAACCTCAAGGCTGAGATTCTTAATCCTAGTACTCTAGCCGTCATATTCCAGTGATCAGATGCAAAATCCGTAAGTGCTCTGACAGGTCCTATCACTGCTTTCACTTAGTGAGTGCCCTTGTTTTTGTCAGTTCAAGGTGGCTTAGTTACTTTATTATAATGTTCAATAGCTAAAGTTTAAACAAAAATCAATAAAGGACAAGGAATGAGTTTGCAAAAACAATCAGCCACCTCCCTCAATTTAATTGTAAAATCAATCAACTCAGTTTTTTGGCACGGTGCAGGGAAACCATCTATTTGTCCAATAAACTGTCTCATTGATTAAATGGTTCATTTGGAAGAGATAATGGAAGTCTAAGATTTTAATCTCAAAGAAAAAAATGTATCTTCCAAACACGTTTTCAAGATTCTTAAATTAGATTATTTTCCTTTAAGGATTTGCTTCATCCCAGGTGCTCATCTAATCCTTCTTTTGCTATTTTTAATCATTATTCATCTATGTAAAATGGAAATTATTTAGATGCTTAAAAGTCAGTGTCAGCTCACAAACCCAAATTTCAGCAACTGAAAAGCAAGAAGTAACAATGATTCGGGTCTTACTGGCAGCCACTTTATACACTATTTTATTTGGACCTCATAACAACTACATGAGAGAGAACTGTGCACTCTCTGCTAGGGGTTAGCATTAACATAAAGCCAAAACCCAGTTAGGCCATGAAAATGAGCAAAGCAGGCCAGTTATGGGTACTGTCACCTTACAGGGAAATGGAAACGATGTTTCTGGGTCGTGTTTCTTAAGAGAAGCCAAAAGACTTATGTAAAGTCTCCTGATTTTTTTTTCAATGGTGGTAATTGATTAAAGAAAATATTTTCAATACTGTGTGAATTGAATAAAGGGAATTCGAGCTGCCACTTAGCAATGTCTGGTATTGAGGTGAAAATAAGGCTGACGGCTGGGCACGGTGGCTCATGCCTGTAATCCTAGCACTCTAGGAGGCCAAGGTGAGCAGATTGCTTGAACCCAGGAGTTCAAGACCAGCATGGGCAACATGGTGGAATCCTGTCTCTGCAAAAATTACCAAAAAAAAAAAAATTAGCTAAGCATGGTGGCATGTGCCTGTAGTCTCAGCTACTTGGGAGTCTGAGGTGGGAGGATTGCTTGAGTCCAGGAGGCTGAGGTTGCAGTGAGCTGAGATCAATCACACCACTATACTTCTGCCTGGGCAACAGGGCAAGATGCACTGTTGTCTCAATTACGCTGACGTAATAACACTCACGGCTATAATCCTAGCACTTTGGGAGGCCGGGTGGGCAGATCACTTGAGATTGAGAGTTCGAAACCAGCTTGGCCATCAGAGTGAAATCCCGTCTGTACTAAAAATACAAAAAATTAGCTGGGCATGGTGGTGCACACCTGTAATCCCAGCTACTTGGGAGGCTGAGGCAGAAGAATCACTTGAACTAGGGAGGCGGAGTTTGCAGTGAGCCGAGATCGGGCGACCACACTCCAGCCCAGGGACTGTAAGAAGACCACCCTGGTGGGAAGATCTTGACCACATATATTCACCTTGGATTAAAACATTCTGATAATTCAGAATGTTTGTGTGAATAAGATTTCCAACCCAATTTTATGGTGGTATAATTTATATGTGGTAAAATTTACCTCTTTAGCTATTCAGTTTAGGAATTTTGAGAAATGCAATCACCACTACAGTGAAGATGCAGAACATTGCCATCACCCCAGAAAGCCTCCTAGTGACCCTTTGGAGTCAGTCCCCTCCCCTCAGTCCAGGCTCCCGGTGACCACTGATCTGATTTCCAGCCATGCACTTCTCCCTTTTCCAGAATGTCATCTGAGTGCAACCACACAAAATTCCCCATAGTGTTTTGCATCTGGCTTCTTTTCCTTGGCATGTGCTTTTGAGATTCATCCTTTGCTGTTGTATTATCAGTGTTTTTTTTGTTTGTTTGTTTGTTTGTTTCTGAGTAGTATTTTATTGTTTGGATATACCACAGTGTGTTTATTAGTTTACCACCAGTAGATGGACATTTGTATTATTTGCTGTTTCTGGCTATTAGAAATAAAGTTAATATAAACATAAAAAAAAAAAAGGAAGTTAGAAAGTTGCTAGTTTTTAGTAGAGAGGGACAGAAGCTCAGGACTGCTCTGTTCTTGGCTCGCAAAGGTGGGGGTGGTTTGCTGAAGGCAGCAACTGTGAGGAGTCATAACAACTCCACCAAGGTCAAGGAAGCTGGTATAGAACAGGCAGGTCATAAGTGGCAATCTCTGGTCCCAAAAGACCCTGGAAAAGACTAGGAGCCATTTCAGGATTGGGAAACAAAGAGAAAAAGTGGAGCAAAAAAAAATTCCTCAGGTCTCATTTTGTTTGTTGCCCAGGCTGGAGTGCAATGGTGTGATCTCGGCTCACTGCAACCTCCACCTCCCAGGTTCAAGCGATTCTTCTGTCTCAGCCTCCTGAGTAGCTGGGACTACAGGTGCTATCTCAAGCCATCAAGAAAGGTTCAGAAAAGCTCCAAGTATCAGTAGATGGGGGCTAGTGCTTATTTCGCACTTTTTGTCTTAATTATTAATATCTTGATCCCTCTCTCAGCTCTTAGGTTGATGTCACCTGGAAGGTAATATTTACTACATTGCATTGCTATAAATGGTGACCTTTTTTGCATGGATGTTGGACATCAGGGAATGCTCTTAAGTTAACTTTGCATTTCGTCAGATCCTCCTACTATTTAATCTCATTTCTGTCATTTCAACTCAAGATTTATTGTTCTTGTCTTAAATTATAAAGGACTGAGGGCTGTCTTTGAACTGGATATGAAAAGTGTTACCTCAAACAGTTTACCAATATATCATTGAAAGTTTAAAATAACAAATACAACAACGAAAATGCTCTCCACTGGTCCAAGCACCCCAGGAGGTCCCTGTATTGTTTAAATTACTTTTGAGTTTAAATTGCAATTGTTGTAGTAAATTAGCTAACATCTGCTTTCTGCCTGACAGTGAAGGCCACCCTACTAGAAACCAAACACACTCTTTGCTTGAGTCATTTATTTACTATCCAGGACAACCCTGGCTCACAGAAGTATTATATGAGCCACATTTTATTTTATTTTAATGTTGTTGTAGTAGTAACCACATTAAAAATAAGTGGGAACAGATAAAATTAATTTAATAATATGTATTTAGCTCAGTACATCAAAAGTATTATCACTTCAATACATAATCAATATAAAAAGTATTATTGTTATTTTGAGACAGGGTCTTGCTCTGTCACCCAGGCTAGAGTGCAGTGAAGCTCCCTGCAACCTCAACCTCCTGGGCTCAAGTGGTCCTTCCACCTCAGCCTCCTGAGTAGCTGGGGCCACAGGTGCACACCACCAAGACTGGCTAATTGTTTTATTTGTAGAGACATGGTATCACTATGTTGCCCAGGCTGGTCTCTAACTCCTGAGCTCAAGTGATCCTCCTGCCTCAGCCTCCCAAAGTGCTGGGATCACAGGTGTGAGCCACCATGCCCAGCCAATACAAAAACTCTTAATGAGATATTTTATATTCTTTTGTCTTCATACTAAGTCTTCAAAAGTCTATGGGTATTATAAACTTACAGCACATCTCAATTTGGACTTGTTACTGAAGATTAGCTACCCCAAAATATGCCACTTTGGCAAAAGGATTATTTTGAGCTGAAGGCAATTATAAATTAACAGGCACGGAAAGAGTTCTCTGTCCTCTCCTTATCTGCCTACAATCAGAGCATAAACTTCACTTGGGCAGGTCCCCTCTCCAACCATCACCTGCCAGGAAGGGAAGAATGACTATTATCACTGGAGATGAGGATTCAACACTGAGATGAGTTTGCATAAACAGAACTTACTAAAATAACCCTTACCTTCCATTGGTTCTCCCATTGTTTCCTAGTCACTTCCCTATGATTTACCATCCCTTGAATCCCACTCTTTTCTCTTTGTATATAAGCCCTCAAGTCTAACTGCTTCTTTGGGTTTCAATTCTTTTATGTGAACTCCCATGCACATAACTATTAATAAAAATTGTGTGCCCTTTTTATTAATCTGTCTTTTGTTAGTTTATTTAACCTAAAAAGATAGAGGAAAAGTTTTTCCTCCTCATCACTGTGTTACAAGTGCTTAATAGCCACATAAAGCCAGTGGCTTTCTACTAGACAATGCAGGTCTAGGAGAATGATATATAGCATAAATCATTCCAATCTACACTTTATTTTTTTATGCAAAACATATTTTTGTCAGTACTTTTTCTGAGGTTGCAAAAAATCAACATGAACAGTGTTACATTTTAGCAACTATGAGCAATTAATAACTTAATGGAGTCTGCAATACTTCAGTTTTATATTCTTGAAGGCTTCAGACCATGAGAAAAAGACCAGTCCTTTCCCAAATTTCTTCATACTTTGGTTCTAAAAAAGCTATTAATAGTTTTCCAAAGTGAAAAAATGTAGATCTTGATTAAAAAATTATATGTGGTTTTTAAAACAAATACATACAAAACAAGACTGAATCAAAAAGCCAGGCACAGAGGCTTGCGCCTGTAATCCCAGCAGTTTGGGAAGCCGAGGCAAGTAGAACACAAGGTTAGGAGTTTGAGACCAGCCAGGCCAATAGGATTAACCCCCATCTTTACTAAAAATACAAAAATTAGCCGGGCATGGTGGTGTGCACCTGTAATCCCCGTTATTTAGGAGGCTGAAGCAGGAGAATCACTTGAACCTGGGAGGCGGAGGTTGCAGTGAGCCGAGATCGTGCCATTGCACTCTAGTCTAGGCAACAGAGCGAGATGCCATCTCAAAAAAAAAAAAATTATATGTGGTTTAAAAAACCAATAACTACAAACCAAGACTAAATCACAGTAAGAATTAGCTTTCTTTGAAATTCTGCAAAGAGCTTTGTATTTTGCTGGAATTTTCAATTTTGTAATCGGTGGTTTCTGGTAGTACAGGATAAGGAAACTCCAGGGCCCAACTAAAATAACCACATGTTCTGAAATTAATTAAAAGTACAAATCTGTGTTATAAATAGCAAGATGTCCCATTCAATGGTTTTAATTATTTCACATCTTTGAAACAACAAGTGGATTTGATTAAAGTATAATTTGATCTATTAAAATGTAATTAAAGGCATGTGTTCGAGCACTTCTATTATTTCTCCAAAAATATGAAGATGTGCCCTTTATCCCTTTGTATATTTTTTGGCTTCATTTAAAATTTACACAAGTGTTCAATATCTAAAATCTAAAATTAGGATTAGATGTAAAATTTCCACGATGGTTATTTTATTTTTCCCACCATCACATCAGACATGAAAGATGAATTTCGAATCTTCTTCCTACTTTTCTTTCATGCTCTGCTCTGCTCTGAATGAAGACTCATGCTGTGGCAGTTAAATGAAAATAAGATCTTTTTTCCTTTGGCTTAACTTTACTCCCAGAGGATTTTTTTTTTTTTTTTTTTTTTTTTGGTATAATTCCTGGTAGAGGAGAAGATAAAAACTCACAATTAATGGGCCTCGTAGACTTTATGGTGATATCAATTAAATTTTTGATTAATGAATGATTCTCTAAGTAAATGAATGAGTATGGCTGTGACATAAAATGTAACAAATACCCAGGACCCTGGCATTAGAATCAATGCCTGGCTTTGAGTGTCATCCATAGTCGTTATGCAGTCTTCCACAGGTGATGACTATTCTCTAGAAGATTATATAAAAATAAATCTGCAGAAGGTTAGGGATGTTTGGGGCTGTTAGCACAATTCCTCAAAGGAACTGAAGGTCTGATCAGATCTGTACAACTGTGTACATCTTGCATCCTGCCACGTCACAAAATCTCTGCCATTTAGTTCAGCTATCACCCCAACAATTCACCTAAAAAGCTGGAACTGTCCGGAAGACAAGTTGTGGCCCTTCTGAAATCTAAAGCCAAACATATTGTGGTGCTTCTAGCCTTTCGTGTGTTCTGATTCTATGTCAGGGGTTTAACTTAGAGTTCACAGATTCCTACTCAGATTGTGGCTTTGGGAAGTCGTTTTTTAATCCTTTTATAATTTTTTTTTTTTTTTTCATTTTTCTGCAAAGAGCTTTCAGTGGATTCTTGCAGGACCAAGAACCACTGCACAAAGCACACATGCACACTGAGAACTGAGAAGCAACGCTGTTATAATCAGTCAGCTGAGAAGAACCCACTGATGCCTGACTGCCAAGGACCCTGCTAAGCTGCTTTGCATCAAAAGAACAGACAATCCTGGCTTGGCACATCACATTTTAGCAATGGGGTGTCCTTTGGACTGGTGGCTTCGGTTCAGTCCACACACAAGTGTAAACCATACTGGGCTTTATGGATCAGAATTTTTAACTGTAGAGAAAAGATCACGCACAGGGGTAGTACATCAAATATTTGTGCTTGGGTCTTCACCACACCTATACAGAGATGGTAATTGAAGTTAAAAGCAACACTTTTTTTTCTTTTTTCAGAGTGAATCTTTCTCTGTCACCCAGGCTGGAGTGCAATGGCGCAATGTCAGCTCACTGCAATTTCTACCTCCTGATTCAAACAATTTTTGGGCCTCAGCCTCCCAAGTATCTGGGATTACAAGCACCAGCCACCATGCCTGGCTAGTTTTTGCATTTTTAGTAGAGACAGGGTTTTCCCATGTTGGCCAGGCTGGTTTTGAACTCCCGATCCCCAGTGATCCACCCACCTCAGCCTCCCAAAGTGCTGGAATTACTGGTGTGAGCCACTGTACCTGGTAGAGAAAATAATCTTTTGATACAAGGAACAAAAGTAGAACTTGACCAGGAGGTAACTGCCATGTCATACCATGGAAATAGCTGCCTGAGGGATGGCTGAGGATATTCATCTCTACAAATCATTTTCAAAGTTTATCTAGGTTCTTAAACCAAAAAAACGTGGAAAGAAACAATGGTATGCATTCTTTCACATTTGATCTTAGCCAAAAGGCCAAGAAGTGATGGTATGTATTCTTTTATTCCAAATACTTATCAAGGTCACCTAATAAGGGCAATTTATCTCCCTGAGAAGTTTTCTGCTTCTGCCTTGCCTGGTATTAATGAGCTGTGGTGGCTCGTGGTGGCTCATGCCTGTAATCCCAGCCCTCCTTAATGAACTAAAGGATGAGATCACATGATTTTCTCCTATATATGCAGAAAATAATGTATAAATCAATGGTGAACTTTTGAAAAAGGTGTTTAGAAAACCAGGAATAGAGAAAACGTTTTTTAAGCTGCCAAAAATCAGCAGCAAATTTAGTATTTCTTGGATAAATATTAGAAGCATTTCCTTTAAGGTTGAGAGTAAGTCTAGGATGTCTTTTTTTGTTCTGTTTTGTCTCAAAAATTTTTTTTTAGACAGTCCTACTTTGGCCTGCCCAAAGTATTTTGGGATTACAGGCATGAGCCAGCATGCCTGGCCTCTAGGAGGCCTTGCAAATTATCTTTACTTTCCATGTGATATTGGAAGTTTTGACTAATAAAATCAATGATGAGAAATAAAAAAGCATAAAGATCAGAAGAAAGAGAGTCAGGAGACTCAGCTGTCGTTATTTACAGATGATATAAATATTCACAGAAAACTCACAAGAGATTTGGCAGAATCTATTGAGAATTGTGAATAGAGTTCAGCCGAGTTCTAGAGACTTTTCTGCGCTCTAGTAACCTAGGAATTAACCTAACAAAAATGCACAGCTTCTCTTGAAGAAATCAACATTCTACAAAAGGTGTATTTTTCCAACTTTAACGTACCTACAGATTACCTGGAGATGTTTAAGAAGCAGATTCCGATTTGGTAGCTCTGGGGTGGGGTGGAGCCTGAGTTGACATTTCAAAGACTCTCAGGTAGTGCAGCAAGTACTGTACAACCCTTTGAGTTGAGTGGTCCTGAAGCACTTAAAGAATACATTCAGGCTGGGCAGGGTGGCTTACGCCTGTAATCCCAGCACTTTGGGAGGTCGAGGTGGGTGGATCATGAGGTTGGGATTTCAAGACCAGCCTGGCCAAGATGGTGAAACCCCAACTCTACTAAAAATACAAAAATTAGCTGGGCGTGGTGGCAGGCACCTGTAATCCCAGCTACTTGGGAGGCTGAGGCAGAGAATTGCTTGAACCTGGGAGGCGGAGTTTGCAGTGAGCTGAGATCGTGCCACTGCACTCCAGCCTGGGTAACACAGCAAGGCTTTGTCTCAAAAAAAAAAGAAAGAATACATGCAGACAGAAGTCATGCTCATGTGGGGACTCTACCATTGTAAAGATTCTAATTACCTCCAAACTAGTCTATGATTTTTAATCCGATTCTCACCAAAATCCCAGTAAAATTTGGGGGTATAGAGTACTTACTTAATTTACATGAAAAAAGGTCAACTTTCAGAATAAAAAAAGTGGGGAAAACAGAGAATTTGGCTACCATATATTAAGACATGTAACAAAACCAAGGTAATTAAAAAACACCACCAACAACTGGATAATGCCCAGGAACAGACGATAAAACGGTGGAACAGAATACAGAAACAACCCAGAAACAGACCACATGATCTTGATTTATGAAAGAGATGGCATCAAAGCTTTGTGGCTTATGAATGTAACTCTAGAATTTTGAGACACCAAGGAGGGAAGATTGCTTGAGGCCAGGATTTCAAGACCAGCCTGTGCAATATAGTGAGATCCCATCTCCATTAATAATAATAATAATAATAAAAAGCTTGGTAAAGAAAAAATACTTTGGTAAATGGTATGCATAAAACTGGCTTACCACATGGAGAGGATAAAAAATTCTCTCTCTCTCTGTCATACACACACACACACAAAGCTAAAGACCTGCAGTTTCTTATGCTTCTGGTAGGGACTGGTCTTGAGCTTCTGTTTCAGAGGCATGAAGCAGAAGTGAAAGAAACTCTTTCAAGCAAGTGGCTTCCTGCATCAGCACATGGGATTCACTGCTTACCTCCTTCAATTACTCACTCTGGCCTTGCCATTCATGGAAATTCCTCTGAGATTCTCATAACAAGCCAGTTCTCACCTGTCGTCTCAGTATATGGTAACTTGAGTTGAGTTTTATGATTTTTCTTTTGGTCTTCATTAATATTTTATTGCAAACTTGGAAAAAGGCACATGAGGAGCTGCTAATCTTATCCAGGTTTAACTACACTCAACTTTTTGATTATTGAACCCAACACATTAGTGGTTTTCTCTAACTCTGTGTTAGTCACAATTTTTATTTTCCTATCCTTGTTTTCATTCAAATTCATAATGACTATTTGATAGGTCAGAGTCGTAGACAAAGCTCTCAGACAAATAATTAGAGCTTTCCTACAAAGCTGGCATAGACCCACTGATTGACTCTGTGGGGATAAGACACTTCCTGAATCTTTCCCCTTGTATGCCGACTCTCTATAGCTTAGACACCTGGCCTCTCCATGTGTCTAGGAATAATACTCAGAATTTGAAGGTCTCCAGACCAAAAATGCAGAACTCAGCAGAGTATAGTGATTGCTTCTTGTACAGTGCTGGCCCTTGTTCAAGGGCTAACAGCTGAGCTTCTGCTATGTGGCCCTTTCTTTTTCCTTTTCTTTTTTTCTTTTTGACAGGGTCTCATTCTGTGGCCCATGCTGGAATGCTGTGGCATCATCACAGCTCACTGCAGCTTCGACCTCCCCAGCTCAAGGGATCCTCCTGCCTCAGCATCCCGACTAGCTGGGACCACAGGGGGTGCTACAACAACCAGCTAATGGTTTTGTTTGTTTAGTAGAGACGATGTTGCATTATGTTGCCTAGGCTGGTAGCTGGTCTTGAACTCCTGGCCTCAAGAGATCCTCCTGCCTCGGCCTCCCAAAATGCTAGGATTACAGGCGTGAGCCACCACACCTGGCCGACCCTTTCTTAAATTACTGTTCAATGAACTGCTTTTTATCCCCATTATTCTCTAACTGGAGCGCCTTCCATGTTTTTTGAAAACATGTTTAAACTTGGGATCTTTTTATTCATTTCCCAAATATCTCCATGCAGGGATTTCCCCCCCGATCCATACCCCAGTGCTAAAATTACAAGCCTGTGACCTGTCTCTCTTTCTGTAGTGCCCACTTTTGCCTGCCGAGGACTATCATTTGCACCTGACTTGAGTAGACTGCCCCCTTGTAAGTGTGCCCACCATTCCCATTAGACACTTGCCAACCTCCCCCATCCTCTTCGCTTGTTTGAACCATTTACCTATTTGTTACCTGTCACAGTGCCTTTATTTTTAAAAATTTATTTTAATTTTAAATTGACAAATTATAGTTGTATATAGTTATGAGGTTGTTGTGGCTCAGAAAACAATATCCCAAAGTGAAGGCCTCAGAGGCAGCCTCAGAAGCAAGTTCTCTCTGACCTTCTCCTGCCCTCCTGTCTCTGCCCCGTCAATCTTCCCTGAGACTAGCCATAAAAACTATAATCCCTCTTCCCCAAGGCGGGTTATAGAAGCCAGAACTCCTGTTCCCCAAACCAGCCATAAAACCTAAAAATAATTCTCTAACCTCTCACCACTCCACCACCTTCCTGTGTAAGACCTGGCCATAAAGAAATCTCTGACTTACATTGTTTGACAGTAGATCATAAGACTCTCTTTCCTTGAAGGGTTCTGCCTCATACCTGGAAGGGAGACAGCTGCACAGAGAGGCCAAGAAGAGCCTTAACAGGCAAGCCTTGCTGAGATTCCCCACTTGGCCTATTTCCATTAGATTATACCTTTTCTGTCCAACCACAGTTCTACACGGCAGTCCATTCTTCACGGAACCTAAGTATAAACATGGATGGTTTCACCTGTATCTTTGGGTCTTCATTCTAAGGTTCCCATGTCATATAAAACTATGATTAAATGAATTTCTATGCTTTTCTCTGTTCTTCGTTATAGGAGTGTCGGCTGTAAGCCTCAGGATGGGGAGAAAAGAGAACACCCCCTTTCACCCCTATGAGGTACAAAGTGATGTTATGATTTTCTTTCCTTTTGTTTTCCTTTCTTTTCTTTCTTTTTTTTTTTTTTTTGTGACAGGTTCTGGCTCTGTCACCCAGGCTAGAGTGCAGTGGCACAATCTTGGCTCACTGCAACCTCTGTCTCCCATGCTCAAGCAATCCTCCCACCTCAGCCTCCTGAGTAGCTGAGACTACAGGCGTATGCCACCTCTAACCCCTAGTAACCACCATTCTACTCTCTGTTTCTAACTGTTCAATTATTTTAGATTTTAAATATAAATGAAAACATACAGTATTTCTCTTTCTCTGCCTGGCTTATTGCACTTTACATAATGTTCCCTAGTTTTTGTAATTTTGACAGAGACAGGGATTCACCATGTTGTCCAGGCTGGTCTCGAATTCCTGGGCTTAAAGCGATCTACCTGCCTCGACCTCCCCAAGTGCTGGGATTATAGGCATGAGCCACCACGCCCAGCCCATGATGTTATGACTTACAAATACAATGCAGAGTGAGTAAATCATGCTAAATAACACATCCATCACCTCAAGTACTTATTTTGTGTGTGTGTGGTAAAGACATTGGAAATTTACTGTTAGCGATTTTGAAAAGTACTATACACGATTATTAACTACGCTTACCACACTGTGAAATTTATCTCAAAACCAAAACAAAACACAACCATACTCCTCCTGTCTAACTGAGGCTGTACTGGTTGACCATCATCTCCTCGTTCCCTCAACCGCAGCCTTTTGTAACCACCACGCTACTCTCTGTTTCTATGAGTTTGATTGTTTCAGATTTTAAATATAAGTGAAAACATACAATATTTGTTTTTCTCTGCCTAGCTTATTGCACTTTATATAATGTTCCCTAATTCCATCTCTGTTGTTGTAAATGACAGAATTTCTTTTTCAAGGCTTTCTTTTTCTTTCTTGATGGAACGTTATTTAGCTTAATTTAACAGTACCTTTAAAATGCCATAATCTGTTAACCAGTTTCGTCTTCCTCAGAATCTTGTCTTTCTTCAACATTACATCATCTCCCCAATACTTTTCCATTCAATATTGACCAGAATACAATAAGCAATTTTCTCAAATGCTTGCTAAAATCCAATATGTGATGTTGGTGACTCCCTCTGGTATGTAATCTACTAATCCTATCAAAAAAGGAATGTTTAGCTTGGCATACTTGGTCTCAGTGAATCTGAAGAAGATATTACTGTTTACCATTCCTTTCTTTAAATGCTTGCGTGTCAAATACTGTTCCATTTTCTGGAATGACTTTTACCTGTATATGGAAATTTGAATGTCATTCTACAGTAAAATTCCGGACAAAAAAAAGAAAAGAAGCCACTGATTTCTAGTCACAAATCTATAAACACTAAGGACATTTTACTATGTCATTTAGCAAAAACATTCTGAGGTAGCATGGTTTGAGGTTGGTTGATTCAGCAGCTCAATAATATTATCAAAGACTCATATTCTGGCTGGGCATGATGGCTCACACCTATAATTCCAGAGCTTTGGGAGGCCTAGGTAGGTAGATCATTTGAGCCCAGGAGTTCGAGACCAGCCTGGGCAACATAGTGAAACCTTGTCTCTACAAAAATACAAAAATTAGCAGAGCATGGTGGCATGAACCTGTAGTCCTAGCTACTCAGGAGGCTAAAGTGGGAGGATCACTTGGGCCTGGCAGGCAGAGGTTGCAGTGAGTGGAGATTGTGCCACTGCTCTCCAGCATGGGCAACAGAGGGAGAACTTGTCTCCACAAAAAAAAGACCCAGATTTTTTCCATATCTGTGCTCTGCGACCATCACTATGATGGCCTTATACTTGACTGGCTCTCTTCACAGAGGCAAGGGAGCTGTGGCAGCAATGACCTGCTTTTCTACAGATCTTCATTTAAGAGCAAGGAAAATATCTAGACGATCCCCTTACCTGACCTGCCATTATGTTTTATTTCACAGAACTGGACCACTTTCCACCCCCAAACCAATCATTGGCAAGCTGAGACAGATCGGAATTTAGTCCCGAGACATACAGGGAAGAGATGGGTAATCCCTTGAAATTGGCTCTTTACCAACAGGAGAAAGGCTCTGGCTAGGAAACCCTATGGTCTGGTCCAGGCAGAAGGAATTGCTCTCTAATTTGGAGGGTGGTAATATTTGAAGACAGTTACTGATGAAGACCCATTAAAATAACATGGACTTTTTATCTATTCAAAACAGTTTAAAACAGGACTGTGTCCAAAACAAAGGAGCAGATTAAGTTATCTCTAAAATTCCCCGCCAACTGTTTAATGCTGTGATTCTGTTCTCATTGTTTTCACTGTGGAAACTGCTTGCAGTTTGGAAGACTGCATGTCAGCAATGTTTGTGCTGCCAGCAAAAGTGCACAGTTGCTGATCTGTGCACATTTCCCCAAATAGCACATTTGTGGAAAACTGAGTCACAGGGATTCTAGGTACTGTGAATCCATCATCTGAACAATTTTCTGAATGCCTTACATCTTAGACACTGGTGGCTTCCCTGTAAATAAACAAAGTGTAATGAGACGATTGACACAGAACATGGGATTGGCCAAAGCAAAGCAGGCCTAACTAGCCGGTTTTCCTCTGGCAAATTGTTTCTTTTTATTTATTTCGGGCTGAAAGCAGATGATTGTGTTGAATAAAGCAACAAATTAAATGTGGATGTTGGTGTTGCGATGGAGGAAAACTTGCAGAAAAGTTGACCTGACATATTTAATCATGTGCAGAGACAGTACTGTGTTACCTGGAGAGCTATTCAAATAAAATACAATCTATATGCCTTCCACCTGAACAACCCAAGTTCTTGCATCGCTAACTAGGGAAGGTGCGGGGGAGAGTGGGAGGACTAGATAGTTATTTTTGTGGCAGTTAAGGTTTGATTACTTGTAGATCCATAAATCATCAGCCAAGGTTCTCTTTTCTCCAGCAGTGAGCATAGGGAGAAGGAGCTGCATGCAAGTGATACTGCAGAGACAGAATCAGAATCATCAGCACTTAGCAACTGGTTAGATTTTTGGAGCAAGAAAGAAGAGCTGAAGATAATGTTGAACTTTCTCATTGGGAAATTTTACTAATATTATTGTGCAATTACTGCATGACAGATACTACGCTAAGGGCATTATATAATTATTATATCTCTTATGTCTCCTAGAAGTTCTATTAAGTAAGACAGGGTCTTGCCCTGTCACTCAGGCTGTAGGGCAGTGGTGTAATCTCAGCTCACCACAGCCTCGAGCTCAAGCAATCCTCCTGCCTCAGCTCCCCAAGTAGCTGGGACCACAGGCATGTACCACCATGCCCAGCTAATGTTTATATTTTTTGTAGAGACAGGGTTTTGCCATGTTGCCCAGGCTGGTCTCGAACTCCTGAGCTCAGGCAATCTGCTCACCTCCACCTCCCAAAGTGCTGGGATTACAGGCATGAGCCACGATGCCCAACCAGTAAGTACTATTGTTATTTCCATTTTATAACTAAGGAAACTGAGGCTTTATGGGGTTAATTTAATAAATATCAAAGGTGAGATTAAAATCTGGATCTCAATTCTTCATTCATCGCTGCACTCTTGTCTTTCTGATGGGGAGGAGGAAAATGAGAAGTTTCCATTTAGAATTATTTAGTTTTTGTTGTTGTTTTTGTTTTTGAGACAGTTTTGCTCTTGATTGCCCAGGCTGGAGTGCAGTGGTGTGATCTCAGCTCACTGTGCAACCTCTGCTTCCCAAGTTCAAGCAATTCTCCTGCCTCAGACTCCTGAGTAGCTGGGATTACAGGCATGTGCCACCATGCCCAGCTAATTTTTTGTATTTTTAGTAGAGACAGGATTTCTCCATGTTGGTCAGGCTGGTCTCAAACTCCCAACCTCAGATGATCCACCTGCCTTGGCCTCCCAGAGTGCAGGGATTACAGGAGTGAGCCACGGCACGTGGCCTTGACTTATTGAGCTTTAAGTGCTGCCAGGACATTTGACTGAAGATGCCCAACAAGATGTAGGAAATGTTAAACTCAGTTCAAGAAACTATTTAAGATTGAGGATAGATCTGATAGTCGTTTGCTGAAAGTTCAAGTTAAAGTCATGAGTTTGCCCTGGGAGACTCTGAATTATACCACTCCAGTTTTGTTGTGCGGATTTTTTATGCAACTCAAGCATTAGAAATTAAAAGAAAAATTGATCTACAGGCTGGGCTTATTCATCTGACTGGCCCACTCATTACCCATATGACTTTGTACAAGTCAGATATGCACTCTGAGCCTTTGTAAAATGAACTGTCTTCAGCTCTGAAATTCTACACCAATGAGGTCCCAGACTAAGGTGGTTGCAGTGAGAAAGAAGATGAATGCAAGAGTGATTTCAGAGACAATGCGTTGGATGCCAAATGTGAGAGAAGATGGCCCGAAGATGGAGACACCTCTTTTAGCCCGAGAGCTTAGGAGACTCAGAGCACTATTAAACAAGATAGAGAAGGGGGGGTTGCCAAAGGTGTTTGAGAGATGATAATGAGCTTTGTTTGGATTTGCAGAATTTGAGATGTTGCTCACAACATATTTCTTTGGCATTGGTAACTAAACTGTCAGAACACAACGATTTATTTATGTATGCACTGAACATAGATTTGAAGGTAAAAGGATAGAGGCAGATGACATTAGCCAAACTTTGAGATCCCTTCTGTCTCTATGCGTCTCTGACAACAGTCTCCATAGCAACGTGACTCACTAACCATGTTGGAATACCTCACTGTGGATTAGCCGGTTTTTGTGCTATCTGACAAAGGACAAAGCACTTAATATTTTCTGAATGAGTGGCAGTATGTTTCAGGGTATTTCAAGTATTTTCCCATACCCTAGTTTACTGTTCTTCTCTGTCTCTTTGCAGTCCTTTCTGATAGGCCCCTCCTTTACCTTTTCCCATCTTGACCTTCCTTCCCCTAGTCTTTCTCCTACTAGGTACTAGGTGCTTTTTTAGCGGGAAGCTGTTCACTATTTCATCCATTCCCCACCCCCACCCCACCCCCATTGTCTTCACCATTTCATTCACACTCTTTCTTACACTCCATATAAAAAGCCTCTTGCTTCCTTAATTACTAACCAATGGTAATACCTTTTTTTTTTTTTTTTTAAGAGACAAGAACCCAGGCTAGAGTGCAGTGGTGTCATCACAGCTCACTACAGCCTCAAGCTCCTGGGCTCAGGGGAGGCTACCATCTCAGCCTCCTAAGTAGCTGGGACTATAGGCATGTGCCATCATGCCCAGCTAATTTTCCAATTTTTTTTGTAGAGGTGGGGGTCTTGCTAATTGCCCAGGCTGGTCTTGAACTCCTACCTCAAGCGTTACTCCTACCTCAGCCTCCCAAAGTGCTAGGAACTGAGGTGTGAGCCACCATCCCTGGGAACCAACAGTAATTCTACCCTTCAGTCACCTGCGTCCTTACCCTTATCACGTGTCCTTATCATCATCATCAATAGCTCATTTGGCCAGGCACAGTGGCTCATCCTGGGCAACACAGCGAAATCTCATCTGTACAAAAAAATATAAGAATTGGTCAGGTGTGGTGGCTCATGCCTGTGGGCCCAGCTACTCAGGAGGCTGAGGCAGGAGGCTTGCTTGGGCCAGGGAGGTCAAGGCTGCGGTTAGCTGAGATCATGCTTTTGCACTCCAGCCTGGGTGAGAGAGCAAGACTCTGTCTCAAAAATAAAATGGCCGGGCACGGTGGCTCACGCCTATAATCCCAGCACTTTGGGAGGCCGAGGCGGGTGGATCATGAGGTCAGGAGATCGAGACCATCCTGGCCAACATGGAGAAACCCCATCTCTACTAAAAATACAAAAATTGGCCAGGCGTTTGGCATACACCTGTAGTCCCAGCTCTTCAGGAGGCTGAGGCGGAAGAATCGCTTGAACCCGGGAGGTGGAGGTTACAGTGAGCTGAGACTGTGCCACTGCACTCCAGCCTGGTGACAAAGCAAGTCTCCATCTCAGAAAAAAATAAAAATAAAAATAAAATAAAATAAAAGTTAATTTGTCTCAGGCTTTGAATTAATCTGCATTAGCTCATGTAATTGTTGCAATAACCCTATGTGGTAGGTACTCTCAGCCCTGTTATACAATGGGTTTGAAATGATGACTGATATACAGATGTCTGAAATGATGGTTACTTGCCTAAGTCTCATGGTGAATGGAGGAGCAAGGAATGGAACTCAGATCATTTGACACCAAAGCTCTGACCACCAGACAGCACTGCCTTCTCAGCCAAATGAATATTGTTTTGTTTTGTGTGGTTTTGAGACAGAGTTTCACTCTTGTCACCCAGTGCAATGGTGGGATCTCTGCTCGCCACAACCTTGGCCTCCTGGGTTTAAGCGATTCTCCTGCCTCAGCCTCCCGAGTAGCTGGGATTACAGGGATGCACCACCACACCCAGCTAATTTTGTATTTTTAGTAGAGACAGGGTTTCTCCATGTTGGTCAGGCTGGTCTCGAACTTATGACCTCAGGTGATCTGCCTGCCTTGGCAGCCCAAAGTGCTGGGATTACAGGCATGAGCCACCGCGCCCAGTAATGTGTTTGCCCCATTTTATTTCACTTTTGACCCTTTTTATTCCTTTGACCTTTTTATTACCTTTGACCCATTTTATTCCACTTTTCTCAGGTATTTTCAGCATTTTCATTAAGATAATAAATATAACAACTATTTAAGCAGCTAATCCTTAACATACTTCTGTAAAATGTCCTTTCTGTTTCATTTATTCCTTTATCACTCCCCAAACCCACCAGACCTATACTTCATATTTTCCCGAACATGTGTATACGCAAGGCATTCACCTGCTTTTACATCACGTTCTTTCCTGCTTATCTCAACCTGAGAAGATTAACAAGGAAAATGATTTTACATATTACAGAGGGAGAGTGCTACAAAAGAATATGAGATACAGATAATTTTGTAAAAAAAAAAAAAGAAAGAAAGCTTGTATGAGATACTTTATGTACATACATAGAACAGTTAAATCCTGGGGAACATGAAAAAAACCTCGTCTTTACCAAAAATGCAAAAATTAGCTGTGCCATGGTGGCACATGCCTGTAGTCCCAGCTACTTGGGAGGTTGATTAGGAGGATCGATTGAGCCCTGGAGGTCAAGGCTGCAGTGAGCCGTGATTGACAGAGTAAGACTCTGTATCAGAAAATAAATAAATAAATAAAAATATAATAATAAAAAAGTCAAGTACACCTGTAATCCCAGCACTTTGGGACACTGAGGTGGGTGGATCACCTGAGGTCAGAAGCTCGAAACCAGCCTAACCAACATGGAGAAACCCCATCTCTACTGAAAATACAAAATTAGCCAGTGTGGTGGTGCACACCGGTAATCCCAGCTGCTAGGGAGGCTGAGGCAGGAGAATTGCTTGAACCCGGAGGCAGAGGTTGTGGTGAGCTGCGACCCTGCCATTGTACTCCAGCCTGGGCAACAAGAGCGAAACTGCATCTCAATAAAAAACGAAAAAAAAAAAAAAAAAAAAAAAACAGTACAGTGAGTGGCTAAGTGTTCTAAAAAAATAAATAAATAAAAGCAACAATCCATGGAAGAGGTAGACCTTAAAGATGAGTGGGGTTTGATGGGAAGACAGTAAAGGCAGAAAGCAGCATTTCATCACTGACAACTATTTATCAAGCACCTCCATGTGTTTGGCCATTACATTAAAGTTTTGGGGATAAAGAGATGGAAAAGCTTCTTATTGTCTTTCTCCTAAATACTCTGTGTTTGGGAAAGGCTTAAACAGATAGTAAAAGACACAGTGACACACAGAAGCATGCAATACATGGAGCAAGAGTTTCAGGTATTCTAAAAATGCAGGGAACGTATCCCTGGGACAGAGAGTGAGCAGTTTACGTGGATCAAAGGGCTCACTTATGAGAACGACGGCCTTCTCTAAGCCAGGCACTGAATACTATGGCTACAAAGAGCTCAGAGTCAACAAGAGGAACCAGGAACTGTAACACAATGTGTGGAGCAGGTTATGAAAAGAGGGGCACCTCTTCCAGTCAGAGGCGTCAGAGAAGGCTTCCTGGTGGCAGTGAGTAGGAATCACATGCAATTGTGCAGGTGAGGCAGGGAGAGGATGCTTCTGAGCAAAGAAACAGGTTAGAAGATGTACTGGTGTGTAGGGAGAAAGAGGACCTCCAGGTCACTCAGGGTTGCTGTGAGAGCACGAAATGTAAGGCCAGGAGCAGTGAGATGACATGGAAGAGACAGGTGGTGACTGGCTGCCTTAGGGAGCCTGGGCTTGCTATTGAGCAAGGGAAATGTTTTAAGCACCCTTCAGGTTAGGGAGCTGTAAGAATTAGATTCAGGTTGGGCCAAGATTTTAGCTAGCTTCAGATGCCAAACTGAGCAAATCTACCCTCACTGTGAGTTTGCTATGATCACAGTTCTTACAGTTCAGAGAATTACTGTGCTCTAGATATTTGGCTCAATTCAAAGTGGAGCTGCTGAAAAATTTATTAGCATTGGAGTGCATAGGATGCTGTTCATGCATGACTAGCATTTCAAAGGGCTGTAGATTCAAAGTGAGAGGTCTCTGAAGTCCAATTTCAAAACCCAGAGCCTCTCCCCCATTTATCTCCTACTTCCCACCAATCCTGGAATGAGTCTGTAGACCCTGTAGCTTCTCATCATCATTGACATCTTTTCTTCTCTATTATCAACCTTTAAATTCCCTTTGGGTCTTTTCTTTTTCTTTCATCACTTACGATGACCCCTTGGTCAGACTATGGAAATGCAGAGCTGAATCCCATTACGGTCCATCCACAGCCTGCTGTGCCCCAGGCATTGTTTGGGGCATTTTAAAGCATTATCTCATTTAATTCCCCTAGCAACAGTAAAAGGTGAGTGTCTTTTTACATGAAGAATTTGTGGCACAGACAGGATAAATTACTTGCCCAAATTCACACAATTAGTAATGGACAGAGGTTTTTCATGTAAGCTTTTTGAATATGAATTGGAGCACACTCTTCTCTGATTTCCCAAAGCTCTTGGGATAACAATACAAACCTTTGTCATGACCTACAAGGGTTTGGATGGCAATTCCTCTGCTCTCTCACCCTACAACCAAACCCAGACAGTTGGCATCCAGGGCCTGAGGTCCTGGCTACTCTGGTATAGTGTCTCTGGGTTTTGAACAGTTAATTTAGGCTCCTTTACATACAATGAGTTACAAGTCATGTTCTATGAGTTTCTGATCTAAGTTAACAGTTCTTTCTCACCAAGGAGATGATCAGTAAACACACAGACAACAAAGAGCTTCAAGGGAGTAATGATCACCTCCAATAGGTTCTTAGTTGGAATGGACCCATCATAACAGACAGACAAACAGGATAAAAACAGAAGTGTATTAATATGGGTATTTTATACACTTATGGGAGACATCCAGAGAATGAGTTTTCAAAGAGGAGGCTTTAAGTTCCAGTTTATATGTAGCATCTTCAACAAAGAACAATAGATTTTTAGAGAAGTGGCAGGACAACAAGAAAGGACTTTGAGTTTCTGTGAGTAGGCTGGCAGCTTGAGGAAAGGCAAACAAACAGCAGATAAACACTAGTTGGGAAAGCCTGCCAATAGAAATTCCTCTGGTACCGACTCCAGGCTGATGACGATCTAAAGCTGTCTTCAGCCATTAACCTTTTCTTGGGGGAAAAGGTGTGGGTTGGTGGCCAGGATACTTTTTGCCTCTGTAAATCTATGTTTTCCTTTTGGGAAAATGGGGGCAGAGACCTCTCCTGTGTCTGTTTCTTCTTAAGCATCTTTAGCTCAACCATCCTTCATATTTGGAAAAGATATTCTGATCTTTCACAGGCCCTTTCAGAGTAGGTTCAGCTCTGGCCTGGATTCCTCATTTCTCACTATTATCTGAGTTTTTCAGGGTCTCCCACCCTGAGGCCATAGTGGTCTGTGGAAGAAGTCTGCTTCCCTGAATAAAGGCCCTAAAGTTCTATTTGCACAAAGCTCAGTCTTTCTCTGTGTTGAACTTGGCTTTGTTACTGTGAGATTTTCGTGTTGTCAACTATCCTGTCTCCGTCTTGGTTTCCTCATCTGTGCAAAATTAGTCATCCCCAAAGTGTTGTACATCTAAAATTTTAGAATTCTATGAAGAGCTTTACCCACTAGTAGAAAAGAGAATTAACAAATTCATCATGAGGACCCTGTTTGCACTATTGTCCAGTATAATTATTTAAACTTTCTATCTTTGTGGCATTTATAATTACTTATTGTAAATGAAACTGGTGTGAAGGACATACATTTTTAATGCCTTTAATTGTCATCCAAAGGTACTTTCCAGCTAAAAAATTCCATGATTCTAAGTGTGTATCAGTTTCATGTCAGGCAGGATCAGAGGCTTGGTCAATATTATTTTTTCCACAGTGAAATTGTGTAAGGCAGGAGATCTTACTTAAGCTAACAAATGTGTATCCTTCATAATGGAAGAACAAATAAAAGTATAATTTGTGGATTTGCTAATAGTTTCTTCCTGCTAAAAATATTAACCTCTTCTATTCCTTAACAAGAACCTAATACATATAGTTTTAGGTTAAAATGTCTGGGAATTTTTGGTGTCTTAAAGTATTTTATGCAAATTTATTTCTCATCTACAAATTCTATCTCCCTTTTCTGAATGTTCTTGATGCTACATTTTTGTGTATTCATCAACTTGAGATGTTTGGCTCCTTTTTTTTTTTTTTTTAACAAGGTCTCACGCTGTCACCCAGGCTGGAATGTAGTGACATGATCACAGCTCACCACAGCCTCGACCTCCTTATCTTAGGTGATCCTCCCACCTCAACCTCCCAAGTAGCTAGTACTACAGGCACGGACCACCATACCCAGCTAATTTTTGAATTTTTGTGAAGATGGTGTTTTGGTATGTTGCCCAGGCTGGTCTTCAACTCCTGGGCTCAAGTGATCCTCCTGCCATGGCCTCCTAAAAGGCACTGAGATTACAGGCGTGAGCGACAACACCTGATCTTTTCTACTGCTCTCTGACCTCACCAACATTTTCATATTTCCCAAATTACTATTATCTGCAGATAAATCTCCATCAAATATTTCGTTATTTGAAAGAAGTGACACCAATAAGGAATTTACTGTCTGTTTACTTGGACATAAAAAGCTACCCCAAATTAAGACCTGACATTTTCTCATCTCCTTCTTTGCAATAAAAATAAAACTGAAATTATATTGGGATAAGTATAACACATTGTATCTTAGCAACCATTGTCTCAAATTGTTTCTAAATATCAATAGTAAAAGCTCTAATCTGAGTCAATTTTGGAAGGCACTTATATTCCAAAGGGAAATGAATTTTCAAAATGGCATAGTACTCAATGTTGCACATTTTAGTCTCCAGGGCAAGCAGGGAAATGCTAACAAGCTACCTCTTCCAATTTTGCTATTAATGCAAATTGATGTAAAACTACCTGCTGTGGGCGAAATATTCAGCCTCTGCAAATGGTCTCATTCGGAAATTGTCAGTGTCAGGGAAATGGTGTTTCCCTTCCGCAGCTCATTGAAATGGAGATGGCATAAAATGGAGTAAAGGGATCTGCTTTCTAATGAGGCAAAATTAGATTCATTTGAATTGGTGCATGGACTGAAATGAAGGGAAAATCCCACCAGTGCCTATTTTTACCTCCTTAGACAGCCTTTGAGCAGCTAGGCAGAGTAAAACTCCACACATGCTCAAAATTTCCCACATTGATACAGAATTCATGAGGAAATTATTTTCACACTTTAATGGAATGGCTCTATTGCTTACATTATACAATGTAAGGGAAAGAATTACTAAACGCAGAAGCACATTTCCATGTTTCTCATCAACTTAGTTTCTCTGATACAAACGTTAAGAAACTACCCCAACAATTACAGAGCACATTTTGCAACTTTCACTAATTCATAGCATTCACGTGACATCAAGAGCAAAATATCAAAGCAAACACACAGAAAACAAATGAAAGCAAACCTTTATAGCATATCATTCCGTGAAATATACATGTTCTGAAGAGTTGTGATATATGATACTATGAAGCTATAATATATTCCAGTTTCTACAATTTCAGTTCTTTTCAGATTTGGTGTTCATAAAATAACTAGTAAGGAAGTGGTAGAAGAAAGTGAAATTTTTCACAGCAGATTATGTGAAACACAACTAATGAAACCAGCCAAAGTTTCTGAGTTCTTCTTTTCCCCAGCCTTCTCACCAGCCAAGTGAGTTTTTAATTTACATAGAATTTTAAAAAATCATCGATTTAATTCACCTATATTTTAGAATAATAGCATTCTCTGGTTAGTAGTTTTCAGACTTTAAATTTTCAGGACAGTCAAGTTTCCCAAAGCAGTAGAAAGAACTAACAGAGAGTTGCCAAACTGTTAATTTTGCCAATAACAACAATAACAAAAAGCTATCATTGTCATTATTTCAGACAGGAAAGGATATTTCAACACCAAAAATGTAGGAAGTTCATAATGTCAGAACACAAAGGAGCTCTTCCCAAGAAATACAATTTGTTAACTGCAGATAATTTTAAAGGATATACTTATAGTTTTATATAAAGTTAGAAACATTTATAACATTAAAATTTATTTTATACTACAACAAATGTTATGTTCCCTTGGTACAATTTTTTAAAAATTTGATAGCACTAGGTGTATTTCATACTCTGGTATTTGATAGCACCCATGATGAAGAGCACTAAGGTGTAACTTGTTTTTGTGTTACATTTTTATTACTGCCATCATCAAAAATTCTGTTTTATAGATATGAGCAAAAATGAAAATGAAAACACCAGTATCAATACTGTTTTTGTTGTTGTTGTTGTTGTTGTTTTGAGACGGAGTTTCACTCTTGTTGCCCAGTCTGGAGTGCAATGGTTCAATCTGGGCTTACTGCAACCTCCACCTCCCGGGTTCAAGTGATTCTCCTGCCTCAGCCTCCTGAGTAGCTGGGATTACAGGCATGAGCCCCCACACCTGGCTAATTTTTTTTATTTTTAGTAGAGGAGAGGTTCCACCATGTTGATCAGGCTGGTCTGGAACTCCTGACCTCAGGTGATCCACCTGCCTTCGCCTCCCAAATATGCTGGGATTACAGGTGTGAGTCACTGAGCTGGGTCTAACACTGTTTCAATTATTTTGACATAGTCTAGGCAAATCAAGATGCTAAGGAACAGTAGCTCCCACATTCTCAAGTCCTTTCTTTTACCTTGCTAACAAATGGGTAGGTAGAAGACTGGCTGAGTCAGGCCAGGTGGGTGGTGGGGACCCTGCAGGAAGTAAGCTCAGGGCTCTCCCCAGTTACTGCCCCTCACTTTCAGGGCAAAACCATATAGTCTCCTTTCTTACAGAGAGAAGCTGGAAAATTCTACAATAGGTGTTCTATGGGCCAGTAAAAACTCTGGCCCTTCTCACCATTTGGGAACCATTGCTATGCCCCATTTAGTCTTTGAATTCCTGAATTTTGTGTAATCCAGAGGACCCTGAGACTCTAGTGGATGTAGGTTGAATCCACGGCCATCAAAAAGTACCTTCCCCTTGGTAAGTTAAACATAGTAGAAAAAGCACTGGCTTATGGGACAGAAAAGTTGGGTTCAAGTCTCTATTCAACATAGACAATTGACTCTTGAACAATGTGGAAGTTAGGGACATTGACCCTTTGTGTAGTTGAAAATCCAAGTATAACTTTTGACCCTCCACCAAAACTTAACTACTGATAGCCTATTATTAACCAGAAGCCTACTGTTAACATAGTAGATTAACACATATTTTGTATGTTCTATGTATTGTATACTATATTCTTACAAATAAAGTAAGCTAGGGAAAAGACAATGTTATTAACAAAATCATAAGGATGAGAAAATATATTTGCTACTCATTAAGTGGAAATCATAATGGTCTCAACCTCATCATCTTCACATTGAATAGGATGAAGAAGAGGAGGAAGAGGAGGGGTTGGTCTTGCTGTCTCAGGGGCAGTAGAAGTGGAAGAAAATCTGTGTATAAGTAGGCTCACACTGTTTAAACCCTATTGTTTAAGAGTTAACTGTACTTGATTTCATGATGTTTTCTAATGTTTTTCTCATGTTCAGATTGGGGTTGTGGGGAGGAAGACCACACAAAGTGCTGTCAAGAATTCTTGATAGAATTCTCATCATATTCTCTTAAGAGTACACACTACCAATAGGACATCACTACTGATATCAACCTTGATCAACTGGTTGAGATAGTGTTTGCTACATTTCTTCCTTATGAAGTTACTCCTTTTCCCTCTTTCCATACTACTCTTCAGCAGGAAGCCACTTAAGGAATGGGAAGCTATGTTCCACCTCCTTGAGGGTACAGTACCCTCATACATTATTTGAAATTCATTTGCATGAAAGATCTTTCTATGCTCCTCCATCTATTTATTTCTTTGATAATTTATTTAGATCAATATGTTGTCATTAGTTTTTATTTCAACAGTTCTAATGTGTATATAGTAATGGTCTTAATTCGCATTTCCCTTAATGGCTAGTGATACTGAACATATCTTCAAATGCTTGTTTGCCATCTTTGTATCCTCTCTGGTGAACTCTCTGGATGCTTTTTGCCAACTTTCAACTTTATTCTTTTTAATGTTGAGTTTCAGAGTTCTTTATATATTCTAGATACTACTCCTTTGTCAGATGTGTGATTTGCAAATATGTCTCCCAGTCTCTAGCTTGTCTTTTTATCCCCAATAGGTCTTTTGCAGAGTAAAACTTTTAAATTTTAATGAAGTCCAATTTATTATTTTTTTAAATTTTTTTTTTCCCATTTATTTATTTTATTGCATTTTAGGTTTTGGGGTACATGTGAAGAACATGCAAAATTGTTGCATAGGTACACACGTGGCAGTGTGATTTGCTGCCTTCCTCCCCATCACCTACATCTGGCATTTCTCCCCTTGCTATCTCTCCCCAGCTTCCCACCAATTTATTATTTTTTTTATGGATTGTGCTTTTGGAATCACATTTAAGAACTCTTCACCAAGACCGAGGTCCCAAAGACTCCTCTATGTTATCGTCTAAAATTTTATAGTTTTGCATTTTACATTTAAATGTATAATTCACTCTGAGTTAATTTTTGTATAAGGTATGAGATTTAGATTAAGATTTATTTTTGTCTCTGAATACCTAATGAGTCAAGAATATGTTTAAGGAAATGATATCAGTGGAAATGAACTCTAAATCAGATGGGAATAAAATGAAGATGGGGCCAAGTGTGACGGCTCATGCCTGTAATCCTAGCACTTTGAGAGGCCAAGTATGGGGGATACCTTGAGCCCACAAGTTCAAGACCAATCTGGGCATCAAACTGAGACCCCATCTCTACCAAAAGAAAAAAAAATTAGCCTAGTGTGATGGTGCATACTGTGGTCCCAGCTACTCTAGAGGCTGAGGTGGGAGGATCTAAGGTATAAGTTGCAGTGAGCTATGATCATACCACTGCATTCCAGCCTAGGCAACAAAGGGAGACCCTACCACCAAAAAGTAAATAATAAATAAAGATGGAAGAAGGCTTACAGATAATTCTTAAGTGTTAGAGTCCATGCATTAGGTAAAATAAATGTAGCAACAAAGCCAGTCAGCTGATGACTAGGAAAGAGATAGTAGTTGGAGATTTCAGAAAGAAAGCAGGTACTGATGGTGTAAATAAAAAGCCCAATAGTGGCCAATGGGGCGGCTGGCTGAGATGAAGTGGAGTGGGGTGAAGAATTTAAGGAACTGCGATATCAGAGTGTAGAGAGGGCCACCTGTGAATGCTGAGGTCAGAGAATGATGCAGATGTGGGGTGGACAGAAAGCACATTGGTCAGGGGCTCAAGTATTTCTTAAATGAGTAGGAGTGAGCGGAGGTCAAGGAGATGACTGGTCCAAGATGATGGGAAAGGAGCACGAGGACACCCTGTCAGGAGGGAGGGAGAGAAATGCTTCGCAGTCAACAGTGAGAAGCCAGGGGGATGCCTTTTTCTACTTCTCAGCCTTACAGTGCAAGGTGGATGAGAAAGAAAAAACAAAACAAAACAAAACAAAACAAAACAAAATAAAACAAAACAAAAACCTATCCTGTCCAGGAAGAGGCAGTGGGAAGAAAATGTCCTCAGAAGACTTGTAATGTCCATGAAAGCAAACAGGTGAAGGGAATATTTGGAGAAAATGCTGAATGAGCTGATCACAGAACAAGAGGCAGGAGGGCAGTTTCAGGAACTCAGAAATACCAGGAATAGGAAGAAGGCTTTGAGTCAGACTAGACAGCAGAGCTCAAGTGACAGAGCTGGCCTTGGATATCATGAAATTCTGAGGAACACATAGTTGGTAGACTGGGCCTGAAAGTCAAAAGTGGAAGTTCTAAGAGTCCTCGGATCAGAAGAGGGTGAGCTGATGTTCAGGCCTCTAACTGAGATAATTATGTGAAACTGCTTTGTTTATTTTATTATTAATTAAGTAATTAATTAATTTTGAGATGGAGTCTTGCTCTGTTGCCCAGGCTGGATTGCAGTGGCATGATCTCAACTCACGGCAGCCTCCACCTCCCAGGTTCCAGTGATTCTCCTGCCTCAGCCTCCCAAGCAGCTGAGATTCTAGGCATGTGCCACCACGCTTGGCTAATTTTTTGTATTTTTAGTAGAGATGGGGTTTCAACATGTAGACCAGGCTGGTCTCGAACTCCTGAACTCTGGTGATCTGCTCTTGTCAACCTCCCAAAGTGCTAGGATTATAGGCCTGAGCCACCGTGCGCAGCCAAGCACTTTGTTTATAAAGCTGTATCTTAAAAAGCTAGAAATCACTAGCTATAGTTAGGTGGTGAAAGGCATTGCACAAAGTAAATTAATATGTTTGATACTTGTTGTCTAGAAATTACATATTTATATCTACATACATGATAATATTAAAAAATATCCATCGGTGCTGGAGCAGTGGCTCACTGCTGTAGTCCCAGCTACTCTGGAGGCTGAGGTAGGAGAATTGCTTGAGTCAAAGAGTTGGAGGTTACATGAGCTATGAGCATGTCCCTGCGCTCCAGTTGGGGTGACAGAACAAAACTCTGTCTCTAAGAAATAAAAATAAAAATAAAAAATCCATTGGCCTAGACATAATAATTTCATGGTCATATAGACAAACATATAAATACACACATACACGTTAGCCAAAAATGGTAAGTTCAAGCAGCTGTAAAATGCAATCGGACGTTTTCCAGGCTGTGTTTTAAGACCCTGCCTGGCTCAGTTCAATCTGTCTTCTCACTGGTTCCTGCTTCTCTCTTCTTTGTTCTACTTCTAGTTCTCATCATGTTTTGACAGGTGAGGTTGGTCATGCAAAGGGATCCAACAAAAATACAGGAATGCCACCTTTGCCTCCTCATCCAGGACAGAGCCACCCTCCCTTTCCTCCTTGCAACAAGGCAGGCAAAACACACATTCTCCTACCACCCCATTGCGACGCTCAAGCACGAATGGCGGCGGGGCTGTTGTTTTGATCGCAGGGAGGGAATTTTATGCAATCAGTAAGTCACCTGCCCTCTTTGCCCTGGACCAGTTCTCCGCCCAAACCCCTGTGAGCTTCAGTCTTGGATACTTCAAGCTTCAGCCAGCACAAACATGTCACAGCAAGAGGGACAGCGATTGTATTTGCACGCACAATTGGTTTAAGTACAGGCTTTATTTGATCCTTAAAAAAAAGAACAGCTTTGGTATTACATTACAACCAAAGGAATTTAGCCTTTAACCTGCAGTTTCCCTGCTCTCAGGGATACAAAACCTTTTTTCTGATAAGAGGTGAGGCCCAGTGAAATTTTCTTCTTTCCCCTCATTCCCAGAGGTGAGGTAATGAGCTAACAACTTAATTAGACCCTGTTTTATACCAACTGAAATAATAGAAGGGAGTCTTTGGTAACATGGGGAAAAAAAAAACCCCAGAAACTCCAGGCATCATAATACAGAGATATACACAATTAGAAGTAATCAGTATGTGGAAAGATATGTTTATCCTGTAGTTGCTTCACCCTGAGGCCATGCCATTTTTATTTCCCTTCCATTGGGCATAATGGAAAGGACTTGAACGCTCTGCAATGGACTGAATGTGTGTCCCTCCCAAATTCGTATGTTGAAGTTCTAATCCCCAAGTGCCTTTGGGAGGTGGTTAGAGTTAGATGAAGTCATGAGGGTGCAACCTTCATGATGGGATTAGCGCCCCATATAACAGACCCCAGAGAGATATCTTGCCCCTTCTACCATGTGAGGTGACAGTGAGAAGACGACCATCTATGAGGAAGCAGGCCCTCACCAGACAGTAAATCTGTCAACACCTTGATCTTGGACTTCCCAGCCTCCAGGACGGTAAGCAATAAATTTCTGTTGTTTATAATCCACCCAGTCTATGGCATTTTGTTATAGCAGCCTGAAAGCCTGAAGGGACTAGGACATTCTTCCCCACTGTGCAGCTCCACTGAGAGCTTGAGAGCTAGGACTCCAGAGGACACATGAGAGGGAGGGGCTGGCTGGAGAACAAAGGGAGACAGGCTGGGTTTTTGTTTGTTTGTTTTTTAAACAAAGGCCTTATTGTTGTCCACCAAGGAGGAGGATTCTCATATACTAATTTCCAAAAACGGAAAAAAACAAGAACAGCTTTGCACCATCCTCTGAACTCTGTGTCTCTCCAATCATCACATAGCAAGGTTTTTTCTTCCTTTCAGGCAATGGTCTGTGTATTTGTTTTCTATGCTGTGTGACAAATTACCACACACTTAGCAGCTTCAAACAACACATGCTTGTTCTCTCACATGTTCTTTGAGTCAGAAGCCTGAACACAGCTCAGAAGGGCTCTGTCCTTAGGGTCTCACCAGGCGACAATCAAGGTGTTGGCCAAGGCTGGGTTCTCATTATAGGCTTGACCAGGTAAAGATCTCTGTCCATACGCCCTCGGATTGTTGAATTTATTTCTTTGCCTTTCTCTATTGCTGACTTTGAAGAAGTGAGTTGCCGTGAACTCACTTCTTCAAAGTCAGCAAGAGAGAGAGAGAGAGAGAGAGAGAGAGAGAGAGAGAGAGAGACTCTATCCAAGTTTACTAAGAAGATAGAGTTCTACATGAACTAACATAATCATGGGAACGACACCCCATTACCTTCACCATATTCCATTGGTTACAGGCAAGTCTCGTGTCCTGCCTACACTCAAGAGGGTGGGA
The DNA here is from genome assembly GCF_009761245.1 of Sapajus apella. Classification (NCBI taxonomy): domain Eukaryota; kingdom Metazoa; phylum Chordata; class Mammalia; order Primates; family Cebidae; genus Sapajus; species Sapajus apella. The sequence goes on from NW_022436942.1 coordinate 51,595,534, forward strand.
ACCTCAGCAGGTAGAGATTCTGGAAACCACCATAAAGTCCGTCTGTATCTCCCCAGTCTAGAAATTTAAGGGTATAGCCAAGGAGTTCTAGAAGCAACATTTGTAGAAGAATCATAAAATGATGGTAGATGTTTTAAGTCTACATACATATGCACGCACCCTAACCTGCAAATAAAATAAAGGTAGGAGTTTTTCTTAGTGGTCAATGGCATGAGATATTGTAGTCATACCACGTGGCTTTGAATCTGTGATCTATAATGTAGTAGTTACTTAACTTTACTAAGCCTCAGTTCTCACCTTTAAAATGGGGATCATAGTACTTATCTTTGAAGTTGTTATGAGAATTAAGTTAGATAAAGTAGTACCCAAAACACTTAGCACAATACCTGGCATAAAAGTGCTCAAAAAATGATCACAATTGTATCCGGGTAAGATCCTGAGGTGCCTCAAACAAGGTAAAATTTTAGTTTTTAAATGTTATTCATTTAATTAACTAATTAATTTTTGGAGACAAGGTCTCACTCTGTCACTCAGGCTGGAGTGCAGTGATGTGATATGACTCACTGCAGCCTCTTGCTCCTGGGCTTAAGCAATCTTCCCACCTCAGCCTGAGGTACTGCGTAGCTGAGACTATAGGCATGTACCACCATGCCTTGCTAATTTTTTTTTTTTTTTTTTTTTTTTTTTTTTTGGTAAAGCTGGGGTCTCACTATGTTGCCCAGGCTGGTCTCCAACTCCTGGGCTCAACCCATACCTTGGCCTCCCAAAGTGCTGAGACCACAGGGGTGAGCTACCACACTTGGCCCAAGGTATGATGTTCTCTATACACAAATAACTCAATTTTCAAGGTTAGGTTCCCTTCTGAGACCTAAGAGGTTTGACAGCATTTTGGCTCCATACTTCCCTCAAAACCACGGGCTTCTGAGCCTCCTGAATGGCTCTACCAGGATCTCATGCCTACCTTTTCCTACATCTTCATCAGTAAACTTTTGCAATGCTGAGTTCAAAGTCCCTGCAGACCTTCACACTTCATAACAGGAATGCCCTGAAGAAGGCTGGCCTCTTTCCAACTTACCTATGCTTCCACCTATCCTGTCCTTAGGCAGAAACCTAGAGTTCCTAGCTGACTGCCTTAGCACAAGCTTCCTATATGCTAGGCCTGCTTAGACCTTGGAACCTCGCTCCTGAGATGGATTCACTCAATCATTCACTCGCTAAACACCTAGGTGACACTTACCATGTGCCAAGCACAGAGCTAGTTTGGGAGAGAGAAGAGTGGTGAAGGCACAACCCCCTCTTCAAGCAGGCCATTGGCCAAAGGAGAGGCAGACACACACCAACAGAGTAAAGCCAACCCATGACTTTGGACAGGAATATATCAGACATCTTACACCAGTCCCTCAGCCTGTGAAAATGCAGTGTTTAGTTGGGCCCCTTGCTTTCTCCCATGTCTCAGTTCCAACAAGACTCATGCTTCCTGTACAGTCTCACACCACTTGTGCATTCCCAGCTTCCACTACAGTTTTATGCCTCACGTGATAAGCAATTTTTCTGCTAGCTGTTTAGTAAATGTTTAGTACTTACTAAAACATTTCATACACCCTGTTTTCCTTTCTCTGCAGAACGTGTGTGATGGACTCATGGACTCATTCACTGCATCGATCTTGGACACTGCCCAGCTTCCCCACTCTCCCATTTATCCCAAATTGCTGAGGATTTCCTGGCTAAGAACTATCACTTTCCAGAGCTCTTTATTTTCTGTTGTTTGGCTCAGCAGCACAAGCTGATATCCTTTTTAAAATATTGTTTTCACAAAGAAATAAAGTATCTTCTATCCCAGAAGGGTTCTTGTATGCATGTAGGTGAGCACACAGCACAGAGCCGTGCTGCAGTGTGTGTACCTTGTTGTCACTGTCTCTCCTCCAGGAGGAACATCAGACTCCTGTACACCAGGCTTCCCACAGCCCAGGAGGAACACATCCAAGCCTTACCAGTCATTTGCATCTTAGTAAGACTAAAACTAACAAAACTAATAATGAAGCTTAAAATATATTGAAGGGTTACAGCATGCCAAGCATATAGGTATTGTGTTATTTAATTCACAATCACTTTTTGAGCTAGGCACCAGTACCAGCTTTAAGAACTCAGGAAGCTGAGGTGTCAAGATTTTAAGTCATTTGCTCAAGGTCACACAGCTAGTCAGTGTAGTGGGAGACTCAATCCCCCATGCGTCCTATGCAGTGCTGTCGCCCAGGTGTGAAGAGGGATGTGTGGGTCTGAGAACAAAGTTAGCCTGCTTAGTACTTTGTCCAAGATCCACCCTGGCTCTGAGCCCAAGAAACAAGGCAGGATCAGCAGCCACAAAGTCCAACATTCAGCCAGGCTCCCATACTGCAGGGGTCTCTATCACAGCCTGGCTCTGGATATGGGCAAACGAAAGCTAGCAGCAGAGTACCCAGGCTGCCTCTGCGCAGGGATGACTGGGGGGTATTAACAACAAAAGAGAGGCAGAAGACGTGGGGTGGGCTGGCTGGAAGGGACTAGGAAACAGGGACACCTTGCAGATAATGCTCAGGAATGAGGAGTAAGTATCTTTTATTGAACAAAGCTTGTAATGGCATTTCTAACAATGGCAGGACTGACGGCTATAAAAGGCACTCATCAGACACAGTAGACTCGTGTTTACACTGGGAAGGGCTGCTGATCCTTCATAGGCCTTTGAAGCCACCCATGCTCACACAGATTGTAATGCACTAACTATGAAGTAATGTCTTCAAATAAAAGGGAGGAGTTGAAATAGACCTGTCTAGCCAGTTATTTCTCTAAGGCACTTCAAAGAAGCACTTTCTTTGATCATTTTGACTTTCCATCTACAAGAAGTATGAACACATTACTCATAGAAATTACTTAGAGACCTCAGGCTGACGGAGGTTTCAGTTTGACCCATCGCCAGTGAAATGGGAAGGATAAGGTAGGGAAGGGCACACTGGTTCTTGAAAATTCCACCAGGAAGTGACACATGTCCCCTGCTCCCTCACATTTCACTGGCCAAAGCAAGTCACCTGGCTCATCGAACTTCAAGGGGGACAGAGAAGCACCATCCTGCCACGTGCTGAGAAGGAGGGTGGGCAGACACTCATGACCCCGGGAAACAGCACTGATGACTAACACAAAGGCCAAGTAACAAAGAGGTGTTTTTAGGAGGTCAAATGAAGGAGTATATTCTTGGAGACAATAAAGCACTGATGAGCTTTGTTACATCTCCATAGTAATTTCTAAAATGGAATTTTCCCATGAAGGCCTTTAATATGAGCATTATAATTGTTTAAGAAAACAAGGTTTCCTGATTTGACTAAATTATCAAGGAAAAACGTGGAAATTACAAAACTGGAACCAAAGCATTTTTCTCGTGTGTAACTGCAGGATGAAACACTCCATCTGTCATTCTGGATTGTTGGCGGGAAAATCCATCGTAGGACTCTACAAGGGAAAACTACCAAAACGCAGATGGCACCTTTAACCTTTTCTCCCTGGAACTTGCCCATTATCTTGCTTTTTCTCCCAGCAATTTCAGTGCGTTTTACTGTGTATCACCACATCTGGAGCTCCAAATAACCTGCCAATGACTATGTTTCACTCACACACTCACGTGGTACTTCATTCAACAAACATTTATTTTGAGAATCTACTACATGCAGCATACTTCTCAAGACACTAGGGATACAAAGATAAAACATGGTCCTATCTTTAAGGCACTCATTAGCACATTGAGTTGGGGAGAGAAAGCAAGTAAATCAGAAAATTATAGAATATTGCAAAAGTACAGGCTGGTCTGAAGACAGTGAAGTGTCTCAATTGATTTTTCACAGTCAGTTGCCGATCAAGTTCCTTGTCCTACTCTTTCCTTCTCACTACCGTACTTGACTAGACTTTAAGAAAAATAAAGTAGGCTGGGCTTGGTGGCTCACACCTGTAATCCCAGTGCTTTGGGAGACCGAGATGGACGGATCACCTGAGGTCAGGAGTTCGAGACCAGCCAGGCCAATATGGTGAAACCTCATTTCTACTAAAACTACAAAAAAAAAAAAAAATTAGCTGAGCATAGTGGTGCACATGTAATCCCAGCTACTCAGGAGGCTAAGGCAGAACTGCTTGAATCCAGGAGGTGGAGGTTGCAGTGAACCGAGATTGCACCAGATATTATGGGAGAGCTAAAATGGTACTTATAAGGACATCACCTTCCTTGGAAGGGAGTAGTGTCCCTGTAGGGGCCACTCAGTACACAAGGACATGGCTTAGGGTAGTAAAGGTGTTCACTGCACAATTTCAAGGCACACTCATGCCCTTACAGCCTTCTTAGATTTATGTGGATATCACTTAGGTATCTTGAACCACAGTACTCCTATCTGTGCCACCGTTTGAACTATGAACAGGATAGCCATCAGCTAACCAACACTTAGGTCTCTGAAATATGTTCATCATATGCTTACTCTTATTTGTATTAATATGATATAACGACAATCTCTAACTTGCTTAACAAGTTTTTTCAATAATCATTGATTATACGTCTAGTCTGACTAAGACTGTTCTAACCATACTGGAAGTCCTAGATAAATATATACCACTGTCCTTGACCTCAAAAAGCTTTAAAGCCAGATAGGGAAGAGAGACAAAAGCACATAAATTAATTAGAGAATAATTAAATGCTAATCTGCGTAACATTAAGTTTAAATACAATCTGAGTTATGAAGACCCAGAGATCAGCCTTAGATGGAATTTCACCTGGAGCCTAAAGGACATGGAATATTTGGGTAGGCCAGGGGAAAGAAAAATATTAGAATGTATGACTCTGTTAATCTTTGTCCATTACTTCCTGGGCAAAATACCTCAAAGCTCATACCTTGCTGATGCAGAGCAGCAGCTGCCCCTGTTGTCACAGTGAAAAAGGTGGCACAGCTGATAGAGGGTAGGGAACTCTGCTTGTCTCAAGTCACCCTGTGCCATTGTCCCAGGTTCCTCCTGTATAGAGCAATCCTTCCTTCTGCTGTTACCTTGCAGCTGTTAAGAACATAGGCTGGTTCACTAATTCTCCAAATGTGGTCCCCAACCAGCAGCATGAGCATTACTGGGGAACTTGTTAGAAATGCAAATCCTTGACCCCTGCCCCAGACCTAGTGACTCAGATACTCAGGGGCTAAGGTCCAGCAATGTGTGGTTTCCCAATCCCACTAGGAGATTCTGGTGCACACATGTTTGGGAAGAACTGGGCTCTGCAGACACCCTGGCTTCAACTCCTGGCTCTGTTGGCGCTCATCGACTCCATGCCTCAGACAGACAGTTAATCTTGCTAAATCTCAAAATGGTATAACAGTAGTACCCACGCCTATGGGGCTATTGTGAAGAAAAAATGAGTTAATGCATAATGCAAGGCTCTTAGCCTAATTAATCTTTGGTAATTGGTAAGCACTCAATAAATTAGTACCTGACAAGATTTCCCTTTACTTTTTTTGTTATTGTTGTTGAGACAGGGTCTCACTCTGTCATCCAGCCTGGAATGCAGTGGCTCAGTCTTGGCTCACTGGGTGTCGATCTCCTGGGCTCAAGTGATTCTCCCACCTCCACCTTCTGAGCAGCTAGGACTACCGGCACACGCCACCAAGCCTGGTTAATTTTTTGTATTTTTTGTAGAGATGGGGTTTCACCATGTTGCCCAGGTTGACTTTGAACTCCTGAGTTCAAGAAATCCAACTGTCTCAGTCTCCCAGAGTGCTGGAATTACAGGCGTAAGCCACTGGGCCTGACTCATTTTCTTATCATAACATAGTGGGGAAATCTTATCTAAGGATACATTTCTCATTATACCTAAAGATGTATTTCTTTGCGCCTTCTCATCTCCTTCACCACCATCATCTCCAATAGCACGATTCCCATCACTCTCTGGTCTACTAGTCTTTTATTTAATAGCATAAGATTTACCATTTTCATTATTTTTAAGTGTACAGTTCGATGACATTAAGTACATTCACATTGTCATGTTGTCATCACCACTATTGATCCCCAGAACCTTTTTTTATCTTTCCAAACTGAAACCCTGCACCCATTAAGAAGAAATTCCCATTGCTCCTTCCCCTTCTCATCCTTGGAAACCAGCAATCTTCTTTCTTTCTTTCTGTCTCTGTGAATGTGACTACTCTAGATACTTCATAAAAGTAAAATCATATAGTATTTATCCTTTGCGATTGGCTTATTTCATTTAGCGTAGTGTCCTCAAGGTTCATCCATGTTGTAGCACAGGTCAGAATTTTCATCCTTTTTCAGGCTAATGTTCCATTGCACGCATAGACTACATTTGTTTCTCCATTCATCTATACATGGACACTTGGGGTGCTTCTATGTTTTGGCTATTGTGAATAGTGCATCTACAAATATAGGAGTACAAATGTCTCTTGGACTCTTTGCTTGTAATTCTTTTTTTTTTTTTTTTTTTTTTTTTTTTTTGTGAGACAATCTCACTCTGTTGCCGGGGCTGGAATGCAGTGGTCTTGGCTCACTGCAACTTCCACCTCCTGAGTTCAAGCGATTCTCCTGCCTCAGTCCCCCTAGTAGCTGGACCTCCAGGCGCCGGCCACCACGCCCGGCTAATTTTTGTATTTCTAGCAGAGATGGGGTTTCACTGTTTTGACCAAGCTGGACTCAAACTCCTGACCTCAGGCAATCCCGCCGTCTCAGCTTCCCAAAGTGCTGGAATTACAAGCGTGAGCCACCGCGCCCAGCCTCTGCTTGTAATTCTTTTGGGCTTATACCCAGAAGTTGATTGCTGGTCGTTGACCAATCTTGACAGCCCCCATCTTTATGAGAAGCCTTACTTTCCTGCCCCCTCTGTCAAGGTGGCTTACCCTCTGCTACCAGAGAGCAGTACATCCTCTTTCTGCATCCAGGAGAATAAGAGTATCTCATATTCTTCAAAAACTTGAAACTGGGTGAGTAAAGGGCCAGTTTTTTTGTTTGTTTGTTTTCTTTTTGTTTTGTTTTGTTTTTTCTTTCTTCTTTTTTCAAACCCTTGTGTCGAGGGCTGACTTTCAATAGATCGCAGCGAGTGAGCTGCTCTACTACATAAGAAACCCCGACCCAGAAGCAGGTCGTCTACGAATGGTTTAGCGCCAGGTTCCCCACGAACGTGCATTGTGTGATGGGCAAAGGGGCAGCCGCCTTTCCGGCCGCACCCCGTTTCCCAGTACAAGACCAGGGGCACTCCACACCGAACCCTGGTCCCTGTGCGCGGCAGGAGACGCCCCGAGCGGGGCGGAGCAGAAGGCCAGTTTTTGTCTAAAACATACTTACGCCCCTCTAACGTTAGACTCCGTTTCATCAGGCTAAATGGTATTTTTTGTCTGTCTACAAATACAAAGTCCTCAAAGAGAAAACTTCATTTTCTGCCTGACAAGGACCTGAGAGTAAAGGATTATAAGGCAGACTGTCTGCTATGATAATTTATTTTTCTTCCAGTTGTTTCCAACCAAACATACAGTATTATTAACTTTGACTGTGGTCATCACTTTGGCTTCAGGCTTAATTTATTTTGACTAGGAATATTGTCCTCGGAAACACTACAATTTCCTGAAGAGACTGCAAATCAGCAGTCTTGACTAACCTCATACATGGCCGTTATCTTTCATCCGCTTGAAAGATGTACAAAGACAGTATGTCATTGTGAGCCGGGAGGTTTTCTTTAGTGTCTGCCTACTGGCTCAGCTATAAGGTAAGGCAATTAGGTACCCAACATTTATAACAGACATGTTTAACTTCCTTGATATGTCCTGCAGAAGTTAGGCAAACACAAAGATAATAGACTTTAACTAGCAGTTAGGAAATTTAGACTTCAAACCTTTGAGACTGTATAATGGGCAATGTGTTCATTTACTACTTAAAACCATCTTGCTTAAGGTAGAATCATGCCTACCTGTGAGGTCCACAAGAAAAGGGTACTAAGCATCTTTTAATGCAAATCTTTGATGTTGGGCACAGTCAAGAATAAGCAAAACAAATGAGATCCCTCTAGGAGGCAGTGTTGTGTGGTGGAGATGTCTTCATTCAGGTTGGCTAGGTCGCTGTTAGCCTCCACCTCATAACTGGTTATATGACCTTGAGCAAATGACTTAAGTTCTTCACATCTCAGTTTCTTCAGCTGAAAAGTATAGATACTATTAGCAGAGGCAGGCCATTTCCTGTCATTCAAGGATACCTGGTACCTGGAAATTGCCACATTGATTGCTTGAGACAGGGTCTTGCTCTGTTACCCAGGCTGGAGTACAGTGGTGCAATCATAGCTTGCAGCAACTCAAACTCCTGAGTTTAAGGGATCCTCCCACCTCAGCCTCCTGAGTAGCTGGGACTTCAGGTGAGCACCATCATCCCTTGCTAATTGTTTCTTACTTTTTTTTAGAGATGAGGTCTCCTTATGTTACCCAGGCTGGTCTCTAACTCTTGGCCTCAAGTCATTCTCCTGCCTTGGCCTCCCAAAGTGCTGGGATTCCAGGAATGAGCCACTGCATCTGGCCTCTAGGGCCGCTTAAAATAAATGCACCAAAATGTCATTTGAAAAAAAAGAGGATGTTATTGGGACATTTTCTTGAAAAAGGAACTAAAAATTATACCAATTATAAAATTGTCTTACATTTAACCAAATTTAGTTTAAAATTTCAACTGTACAGTTATTCTAAAAAAAATCTCAACAAATAAATTATTTTGGAGGTTTTTGTTAAATCTTTCAAGCAAAATTATGTAATAGCACTGTATATTCTTCATTTCATATTTGACCCCAAAGGAAAACTAATTGGATATGCATTTTGAAAAACTATCTGAGGTTTAATCAAGTGTTCCAAAGACCTCTCCTATTGCTTTGGTATTGGATTCTCCCTTTTGAAGTACTTATCACTGTTCCCATCATTGTTTTCTTCAACTGTTAGCAGGTTGCGTCATGTCAAATCCTTATTTGTCAATGGCTTGCAAGTATTTCTAGTAGCTCTCCTGTATCACTTTCAACAACTTCATGAAATTCTAAATGTTTAGCAAATTGTGCTTTTTCCCTTTGCAGTCCTTCTGCTTTATATTTTCATTGTACAGTTTCATGTTATAATTATTTGACAATTAATGAGACTATGGCCAACAAGGGTGAATGGCCCACTGGTCGGGATATATGATGGATCAAACAGGAATAGACATCTGGATGGAGACTAATTTTAATAAAGGGCCAGCTCAGGACAATTTTTGCTTACCCAACACCTATTAACTACAGAGACGTGGAAAATGAATACTCAGATAGCATAAATCCTCCATTTCTAATTAAATTGTTAAATGCCATGGCTCAGCAGAGTACCATGTAAATAGCATGTGCCTTAGCTGTTCATAAATATTCTCATTATTTACTTAAAAAAACCCACATGTTCACAAAGGTGTTGAAGGCATTTAAATACAAATTGTGATTTAAGCTAAGGAGAATATTTTCCTTAAATTACTCTACTTTTCTATCAGTAAACACAATTGGGGAATAAAGGAATCAGTCACTCCTCAACCCGCCTGTATTCCTTATTCCCTTTTCCCCTTATTTCGTCTTATCTTCTCTCAAAAACACTCACTGCCATCTGACATGCAGAATGTTTGTATATAAAGAAATGTGTGTGTGTTTTAATCTTTCTCCTGCCACTGGAATCTAAATTGCAGAGTCCAAGGATTTCATTTGTTCATTTATGAGTCTCTAACACCAAGAACAAGATCTGACGAATGGCGTGTGTTCAATAAACTTTGTTGAATAAGTGATGAATGGAAGACTCCTTATTCCAGGGCCCAAACGCCCAGGGGCCATCACAGCAATTCCATGGCTAGGGATCCCAATGCACTATGTCCGGAAAGAGCCTCTGATGTGAATAAGAAACACAGTCAGTGGATTCAGTACAAATTCTAAGAAGGGAAGACAGCACAGAGATTCCAAGAAGCACACAAAGGCTGTGTGCACCGTTACTGCAAACTCAGCCCTGATTTGTCTTTGAACTAGCTTCCATTTTAATTCAATTCAGAAGGAATAAAAGGGTCTTCTGTGGGGCAAAGGAAGGAAGTTGGAATTCTCCTTTCCACAAAGAAAAAGATAAGTGTTTTGCATCATGGTGTAGTAGAAAGAACCACCCGTACGGGTCAGAAAACCTGTGTGCTGATCTTAGCTCTGACGTGACTTGGGTCTGTAACTCAGCAAAATCACTTCAAGCTTTCAGGGCTCTGCAGCTTCATCTGTATGACCAGAGGGTGTGACTAGATCAGCATTTCCTAAAACATGGTCCTTGAAGCATGTGGCACCCTAGATCTGCACTCACAGGTAGTCGCTAGACACGTTTGGCTACTGAGTACTTGAAATGTGGCCAGGGTCACATTTTAAAATGTGAAAATTAAACCAATAGACAGGGAAAAAATTAAAGTATCTCACTAATAATTTTTATGTTGATTAATGTTGGAATAATAATCATTTTGTAGTTTGGGTTAAATCCATTAATAAATTTGGGACAGCAGGGGAGGCTGGGCATCTTGGGGGAAAGGGACATATAGGGACTATCAGTACTTTCTGCTCAATTTTGCAGAAAATTGAACCTAGAGCCTCTCTAAAAAGTAAAGCCTATTTATGAATAAATCAAATTTATATAAAAAGTTAGATTTGCCTGTTTCTTTTACTTTTTAAATGTGACAACTGAAACATTGAAAATTATGTAGTTTCAGCTATGGTTGGCAGAATATTTCTACTTGTACATTTGTATTGCTGTTCTATAATCTGAAAGAAGGAAAAATGTTTCTCTGATCAAACACTGCACATCATATCCCCACACTTCACCACCCCTGTCCAATGTCATCACGCTCATTATTAAAGTGTGGATATTGACATGGGTATAGGGTGTGGAAAGACAGACAATGGAGATTTGGACGGGCGATGGGATGGGAGAGGGCTGGATGATGAGAGATCACTTAATGTTTATAAAACATGTTATTTGGGTGATGGATACCCTAGAAGACTTGACTTCACCACTATGCAATCTACGCATGTAACAAAATTACACTCGTACCCCATAAATCTATGCAGAAAACCCAAAATTTGTTGTTTAATACACAGTGTGTATTAATATGCCCAAAGTGTGTTTCATATACAGTGTGGAGAAACATGTTTGATTAGCATTTTCTAGATGCATTTGATAATGGAATCTGTTTTCCACTGATCACCTATTCACACCCTTCAGTTCTGAGGAAGACATTCCGGAAAAGTCTGATCTAGATTCTCTGTAAAGTCTTTTTGGATTCTAATAATTTGTTATATTAAGATTCTAAGGATGTGGAAGGAGGCTATGAGTAGGAGTCTAACATGCCTATTTAGATAGGGAGAGTTTTAAGGAGAAATCATGTTCCTCACCAACACGTCATAGGAGAGGCAGCAGCTGAGTGCTGAAAGGGAAGAAAACTGGGAGACCAGAGCCTGGAATTGAGGGTTTGGGAAGGAAAGCCCAGCTCAGGCCTGGAGGTCTCCTAAGGGAAGTAAACCTGGCTTTCTACTGTGTGGGATGCTGATGCCCTTGAGAAACCAGTGCCACAGGAGCTGCTAAAGTCCTGGACAGGACTCAGAAATGGAAAGCATGACGTTCCAGCAGCAGCAGCAGTATGAGCAACTAGAGGGCTGCAGAAATCCCACTGTTGAGAGAACGCCCTCCATGTCAGTGAGTCAAACCCAGCCAGGGAGGCTGGGCTGCTCCACACTTCCCCCCTCTCACCTCCAGGGAGCAGATGAGGAGAAACCCATAAGGATTTATCTAGCCAGATAAAGCACTGAAGCCACGGCCCGTGGCCTTTGGCTGAGATTTCTATGTGAGTGATAAGAAACCTATTTCTGTGCCTGACATTTCTGCCTGTATTTCCAGACTGGGTGTCCCAACTCAAGTGCTATGTGGCTTAGGATTTCTGGGGTTCCATTATGAATGGCAGCTTCTCCAGGACGAACCTCAGCAATCCTCCTACTGTATTGCTTACTAACTTCTTTGTCCTCTGAAACTGCCAAAGTATTGTTTTATAGAATTGCTTTCTATAAGCTCCAAGTGTGTATTTATTTTGAATTAACATTATTTACAGCTTTATTGAAGAATAAACTTCACCAGCTTAAAGTGTGAATGGTTTTTGGTAAATGACAACAGTCATGCCACCACCACCATGATCACATTTTGGAACTCTGCCATAACCCCAAAATTGTCCTCAGGCCCCTTTGCAGTCAGCCCCTGTCCGTACCTCCAGCCCCAGGAAACATAGACAATCTATTTATTGTCCCTTTCGTTTTGTCTTTTTAGGATTTTCATTAAATATTTTGAGACAGCCAGGTGGGAAGGGGTCCCCAGAGAGACTCCAACCAGCCTGCGCCCTGGGGTGGAGCCTTGGAAAGTTCCTGCCATTTGCAGTGGGAGGAGCCTGGCCTCTCCTTTTGCTGGGCAGAAGCAGGAATTCAATCTGTGAAGCGGGAAGCTTATACTAGCAGGACTCTCACTCTGCTGAGGGACCTGTTGCCCCTTTTTTACCTTTTCACCCAATAAATTCAATTTTTCTCACCCTTCAATGTGTGAGCTTAATATTTCATGGCTGTGTGATAAGGACCCGGCTCTTAGCTGAACTAAGGAGAAAGTCCTACGATTTCAGGTAAATGGAATCATACAGGATTATGTGGTATTTTGTTTTTGACTTCTTTCACTTAGCCTGGTGCCTTTAAAATTCATCCACATTGTTGTATCAGCACTCTGTAGGGGAGGAAAAATAATTTTTCCTCTACCCTTCATGAGTTCTTAATTGGGACAGATCCTTGTAACAAAAAACAGATTAATAAGAAAAAAACAAGAAAGATTAATCACATGTAACTTTACATATACGTGGAAGACACTCAGGGAAAAGTGAATAAAGCCGCCAGAGTAGATCTCAAAATCTTGCTTAGACCTGAGACTACAGTCATGTACCATGACCCCTGAAATAAAGAAAGAAGGCTGTGGGAAATGCCTCATTATGGGGAGCTGGCCAGGAAAAGCCCCATAAACAAGGCTTAGATTTATTGTATAGATTTAAGCCTGTGCCTTCTCCATTGGTTGAGTGTCTGGTGATCTACCGTCCTTTCTTCTCGGTTCAGAGAGGTACACGAAGTTACAAATGAAGTTTCCTCTACTCTCATTTTCAGAGCTTCTCCTGTGTCTGCTGTTTCCCAGAATAATCAGCTCAAAGAAATCCTTATGCCAAAAAGGCATATTACGAGGTGGTATATTCTGGTCTCCCACAATCATATTTTGGGGGTAGTGTACCCCATACCCTCATCAACTCCTTTCCTTTTAGTTGTTAATATTTAACCGTATATCACCATTTTCTTTTTATCTATATATCAGTTGATGGCCATTTGGATTGTTTCCAGTTTTGTATTATTAAGGAATACTATGAACATTCATGTAAGTCGTTCAGTGGGCTCTTTTCTCATTTCTCTTGGGTAATGCCAAGAGGTGGGATTGCTGGGTGGTAAGTGTATGTGTAACATTTAAAGAAGCTTCTTTCTTTGAAACAGCTGTATTGTTTTCCATTGCCATCAGCAGCATATAAGATTTCTAGTTGCTCTATAGCCTCACCAACACTTATTATTGCCAGTATTTTTAATCTTCGCTATTCTAGCGAGGGTGTAGTGGTATCCCATTGCAGTTTTAAGTTACATTTCTCTAATTACCAATGATGCTAAGCATTTTTTCATGTGATTTTTGACAGTTCATATATTTTCTTTTGTGCATTATCTGTTCAAATATTTTTCTCATTTTATTATTGGATTGTTTTCTTATTAAGTTGTAAGAGAAATTAACGTTATCTGGATACAAATCCTTTGTTAGCTATTTACCTTACAAATATTTTCTCCTAATTAATGCCTCAGCTTCTCATTTTCTGAATTGAGTCTTTTGACAAGCTAATGTTTTAATTCTTTATGAAGCCCAGTTTATCCATTTCTCTTTTACAGTTCATGGTTTTTGTAATCTATTACATAAGAAACTTGACCTAACCCAAGGTTACAAAGATTTTCCACTATATGTTATTCACAAGGTTTATAGTGTTAGCTCTCAGATTTAGGTCTACAATCCGTTTTGAGTGTAATTTTGTGTATGCTGTGAGGAAAAGGTCAAGGTACCTTTCTTAATATAGAGATCCAGTTATTCTAGTCTAATTTATTAATGGCTGTTCTTTTTGTACCTTGGCACTTTATCAAAATTCAATTGACTATGTAAGTGTGGGTCTATTTCTGGACCTTAACTCTGCTGTATTAATCCACATACCTGTCCTTATGCCACTGCCACACTGTCCTGATTACTGTAGCTTTTCTAGAAGTCCTAAAATCAGATAGTATAACTTCTTTAACTTTGTCCTTCTTTTTAAAAATTATTTTGGCTATTCTAGTTCCCTTTGCAGATGCTGCATTTTAAATAATGCTTTAATGTCTGGGAAATATAGCATATATAATGGTATATCCATTTTATTTTACTTTATTTTTTGAGACAAAGTCTCTCTCTGTAGCTCAGGCTGGAGTGCAGTGGCATAATTTGGCTCACTGCAGCCTCTGCCTCCTGGGTTCAAGCAATTCTCCTGCCTTAGCTTCTAAAGTAACTGGGATTATAGGTGTACACCACCATGCCTGGCTAATTTTTGTATTTTTACTAGAGATGGGGTTTCACCATGTTAGGCTAGGCTGGTCTCGAACTCCTGATCTCAGGTGACTTGCATGCCTTGGCCTCCCAAAGTGCTGGGATTACAGATGTGAGCCACGGCACCCAGCTGTACCCATTTTATAGACAAGGAAGCCACAGACTGATAGACAAATATCTGACTTCTCATCACGAGGTTGAGTTTCTGTCTCTTTGTGGTCATGTCTCATTTTCCTACCGGACTGTCAGCAAGAAACCTCTAACAGCAGAAACTATGTATGTTTTCTTCACTTCTGAATCCCAGGTAAAGTAGTGTTTATGATATTTTTTGAACAAAAGAAGGAATCAGGCCCAAGAGAAATTCAGTGACTTGTGTCTGGTACTAAGGTCAGTAGCAGAACTGAATCTAGTAATTGAGTTTCCAAACCCTTCATTTAGTATTTTTTCTATCATACAGTCTGAGTGGAGGAGATAGAGAAGACAGGAAAAGAAGGGGAAAAAAGCAAATGATGTTGGTGTAGATAACAGCATTATTAGAAAGTTTTATAAATGCTTTTGTTTTGATACATCTCGGCCTAGAGCCTGCAGCACCCAGCCACCAAACATTTGCATGTTTATTCTTTGCTTGAAATACTTTTTCACATTCAGAGGGATATCCAGATGATTCACAGATCCCAAACCGCAGGCTAAACAGGAGACAACATTTCCTTCCTGAGCATGGTGCTAGGAAAATAGAGAACAGGTGCATGAGGCCAGAATGGGTCTCTGGGGTTCGTAGCAGACAGACCCCAAGTGAACTCTTCTGGGCTGACAATGCTTCCAATGTGGAAAGATCTTCAGGGAGCAATGTTTGGCAACAATTTTCTCCCTACAATCGAATTCTAAAATAATTTCAATCTTAAAAAATATAGATATCTTATGCTATAGTTCTCTCTTTTAAATTTGGAAAACCAGGTGCCAGAAAATAAGAATAACATGTCAATCTGAGAAGGAAAGTAACTGGAAAAGAGGATAATATCCAACAATCAAACGGTGGCGGTGGCTCCGACTCCACAACCTCTAATTCATGTGACATGTAATCTTCTTAAACAATGATTACGGATACTAACTGTGCATTTTAAAGGGATGGAATTGTCATTAAGTGCTGTGCAATATCCTGTCAATCAAATTCTCCCTTCAAGTAAACACATGTTGTTTCTATTGAAATTAATAGGTGTCACAGGTAACTGGGAGGCAAATTTGGTTCTTGGACCTTACAAGGCACTGTGAAGACTTTGATTTACAAGCAATTATTAAGGAAGATTTCTACCAGAAGTAGTCATTTGTGGGGGAGAAATTAAGTATCTTCATTTCAATAGAGTCAAGAAACATTCGCTGATGGTACACTGGGTTCAGAGCAAGATGCTAACCGCTGCTGTGACAATCCAAGAAGAGACATTGACAACCCTGCCCCCACTTGCTCCCAAATCTGCAGGTGAAAGGCAGACAGACCATCTCTTGTGTCTGCGTCATTCCCTCAGTTCCCAGCTTAAATGTCACTTTCTCTGGACGAGATTAGGTTTGCCTAGTAAGATGCATCATATTTGTAATTACTCGTTTAAGGCTTGTTTTCCTCTCTAGCTCCAAGAAGAAAGGGACCATGCCTGTCTTATCTTGGCAGGCTGTGGATGTCTTGAGAAGAACATAGGTTCTAGAGCCAGTAGCCTGTGTTCAAACTTCATCTTCACCACTTACCCTTAGTGTGATCTTCGGCAAATCACACATCTTCTCTAAGCTTTGGCATCCTCATCTGCCAGACAAAAATAATAATTTTGTAGTACCTACCTCGTAGCACTGATCTGAGCTATGATTAAATCAGTAAAGCCACTAAGTGGCCTGGCATGTATTAAGCCCCCAATAACAATGAAATAAAATATCAGCAGTTAAATGAAGTTCATCTCTTCAGTGAATAAAAAAAGACAATGGTTGCCATTCTCTGGTTACGAACATGATGATACAACAACAATAATTCTTATTGAACCCTTGCTGTGGGCCAGGCATGGTGATAAATGCTTTACATATAGTCAGTGAATTTAGGAGATGTGGACATCAAGACATCAATGACAACCTGAGCTTTTAAACTCCTCTCTCTCGGCGTATCAGCATTTATTAGGGAAGTAGGGCCATGAGAAGAATCAGTGTTGGTGGCATACGAACGTCTGTGTTAGTCAACGTCTTGGAAAGAACTGAATGACACGCTCAAAGGGTTAATTGAGGAGCATGAAATGAAAGTACTGTGTCAAGGATCTGGGCATGGTTAAGGAAACCAATAGGCATCAAGCAATACCTAGGGACTAGCAACAATTGGGGCTGTTACCTCCCCTAAGCTTGAATGGACAAGGAAGAGAAATGTGTTTCCAAGGTGAAGTGAGATCTATAGTCAAGGGAGGGGAGCTGCCCTACAGATGCAGTAGTGGGAGAGAGAGGATTCCAGCCACGCCAAAACCATGGTGAGGCAGGGAGCATCCAGAGAATGCTTAGACCACTCTCCTCCTTCTTGCTTCATCTCCTGTTGCTCGAGGCGGGTGGATCACCAGGTCTCACCAACATGGTAAAACCCCGTCTTTAAAAAAAAAAAAAAAAAAATTAAAAAATCTCCTGTTGCTACCTCTCGATGGCCAAACTGTGCTGGAAGCCAGAGAATGATGGAGCCCAGGTGATGCAGCCCATAATAATCTCCTCCTGAAGCGGAGGATAAAACAGAGAAGGGCTGACAATGAACCTATCGAGAACAAACAGAACAACCTGCACAAAACCACTGACCATTACGTCTACCCAAACTTGAGTAAATTCATATTGACTACATGAAGAACATTAGAGGGAAGTGAAGAATCTAGACAGTTAAACCAAACAAGACTGGCAGAGCTATTGCTGTGTTAAAAATAAAGACAAGCTTTTCTTTCTTGCTACAACTACTGAAGATGCAATAAAGGTAAGGGGCATTAGATATAACCAGTGTCTGTTTTTCCTCCTTCTGTTATTATCGTTGAAAGATGAAAGCTCATGCAATCAGGGTCCATTCTTGCAAATGACCTAATTATCATATTTAGTTGAATGTAAAAACCCTAGTTTGGCTGATGAATCGGAAATATCATAGCCAATCACCTTCCCTTCCCATTTTCCTGTCTAACATCAACTGATTAAGATTGGGAGTATCTTCTTCTTGTTAAATGAAGCACAATTCCTCTGGAAGATATATTTTATTTTTATTGTGATAAAACATATATTGCCTAAAATTTACCTTTTAACCATTCAGCGGCATTATGTACATTCACACTGTTGTTGTACAACCATCATCACTATCTATCTTCAGAAATTTGTCAACATTCTGAAAAGAAACCCCATTATCTATTAAACAAAATGTCCCATTTTCCTTTTCCCCAGCCCCTGACAACCACCATTCTACTTTCCGCTTCTGTGACTTTGCCTATTGTAAGTACCTCACATGAGTGGAATTGTATGGTATTTGTTCTTTTGTGACTGCCTTATTTCACTTAGCACAATGTCATCAAGGTTCATGCATGTTATAGCATGTATCAGAATTTCCTTCCTTTTTTAAGACCGAGTAATATTCCATATTATGTGTACATCCCACATTTCACTTATCCATTCGTCTGTCAATGGACACTTGGCATGGTTCCACCCCTTGGCTAATATGAATAGTATTCTGAACACGGCTGTGCAAATATCTGTTCTAGCCCTCATTTTCAACTCCTTTGGGTATATACCCAGATGTGAGATTGCTGGATCATATTTTTTAGTTTTTGAGAACACACCATACTATTTTCCATAGCAGCTGCAGCATACCCACAGCAATGTACAAAGGTTCCAATTTCTCACCATCCTCACTAATGATGCGGAA
The DNA here is from genome assembly GCF_009761245.1 of Sapajus apella. Taxonomy (NCBI): domain Eukaryota; kingdom Metazoa; phylum Chordata; class Mammalia; order Primates; family Cebidae; genus Sapajus; species Sapajus apella. Next base: position 51,614,161 of record NW_022436942.1, read on the forward strand.
CTTTCTCCTTAGTTCAGCTAAAACCAGGCTCTCGTCACATGACCAGGAAAGATTAGGCTTGCGGGCACGTAGAAGGGTGAGGAAAACAGAGTTTATTGGGCAAAAAGGAAAAAGGCAAAATAACTCTTAGCAAAGAGAAAGAGTCCTGCTAGAAGATTTACTGCCTCACAGATTGAATCCCAGGTCACCACACAGCACCAGGAGAGGCCACGCTCCTCCTCGTGGCAAACGCCATGAACTTCCTGAGGCTCCACACCGTCCCCCCAGTGTGCAGGTGGGCATTATTCAGAAAGAATCAGTTGGGAAATGGCAGGCCTCATCTGGGACCAGTGGTCCGGTTTTTCAACCTTCAGGCTGCTTTAGGTTTAAGTGTGGAGTTTCAACAGGAGACCTTTGGCTGCCACCTGTCTCTATCACTAACACATATTTACTGTTTCTATTTTATTTTATTGTATTTGAAGACAGGGTCTTACTCTGTTACCCAGGCTGAAGTGCAGTGGCACAATTGTTGCTTACTGCAGCCTCAGCCTTCTGGGCTCAAGCAATTTTCCCACCTCAGCCTCCCAAGTAGCTGGGACTACAAGTGTGCACCGCCACACTTAGCTAATTACAAATGTTTTTTTCTAGAGACAGGGTCTTACTATGTTGCCCAGAACCTCTGGGCTCAAGTGAGCCACCTGCCTCTGCCTCCCAGAGTGCTGAGATTATAGGTGTGAGCTACCATATCTGACCTTTAAAAAAATAATAATAGTCATCATAATGGGTGTAAAGTGGTATTTCCTAATCGCTTTGATTTGCATTTCCCAGTCATTAGTGATGTTGAGCATGTTTAAATGTGCTTATTGGCCATTTGCATATCTTCTTTGGAGAAATGTTTGTTTAGTTCTTTTGCCCATTTTTAAATTAGGTTATTTGTTTTGTTGTAGTTGAGGTGTAAGAGTTCTTTATATATTTAGGGTATTAATCTCCTGTAATATACATAATTTGCAAATATTTTTTCCTATTCTGCGGATGGCCTTCCTACTCTGTTGACAATGCCTTTTGATGCACAGAAGTCTTCAATTTTAGTGGAGTCCAATCTATGCATTTTTTTCTAGAAGATATATTTTCTTTTATTTTTGAGACAGAGTCTCACTCTGTCTCCCAGGCTGGAGTGCAGTGGCATGAGCTCAGCTCACTGCAACCTCTGCCTCCCGGGTTCCATTGCCTCAGCCTCACAAGTAGCTGGGATTATAGGTACTGGGCCACCACGTAGCTGCAATCCCAGCTACTGGGCCCTGGCTACTGGGCACCTCCACACCCAGCTAATTTTTGTATTTTTAGTAGAGATGGGGTTTCACCATGTTGGCCAGGCTGGTCTCGAACTCCTGATCTCAAGTGATCTGCATGCCTTGGCCTCCCAAAGTGCTGGGATTACAGGTGTGAGCCACCATGCCCGGCAGAAGATATCTTTTCAATGTAGGCTTTGATTGGCTAAAATTTTTGAAGGGCAAGGCTCAGATTGCATGTGGTTGTGGTGGATTTTTATTCTATTCAATTTATAGCAGAGCAAAAAGAATAAAGGCTTAGGTTTCATAACTCACAAAACTACCCTAACCGATTCACATATGTTGGATGATTCCATCGTATGTCCAGCATTGAAATTTTTCCTCATGGCAATTGAGGAATACAAGTCTAATCACCTCTTCTCCTGTCTATTGGATGCTCTAGTATCCTGCTGGGAGGTACCAGCAAGGAGTCAGATGAAAATTACCTTTGACTTGCAGGTCACAGTGTATTAGTCTGTCCTCACATTTCTATAAAGAAATTTCTGAGACTGGGTAATTTATAAAGAAAAGAGTTTTAATTGGCTCATGTCTCCTCAGGCTGTACAGGGAGCATGGATGCATCTGCTTCTGGGGAGACCTGAGGGAGCTTTAATTCATGGTGGAAGGCAAAGCAGGAGCAGACATCTTACATGGAAGGAGTGAGTGTGTGTATGTGTGAAAGAGAGAGATAGGGAGAGGAGAGAGAGGAGAGAGAGAGAGAGGGAGATGGAGGTATGTCAGACATGTTTAAATAACCAAATCTCATGAAAACGCACTATTAGGATGACAACACGAAGCGGGATGGTGTTAAACCATGAGAAACCACCCCCATGATGCAATCACCTTCCAGCAAGCCCTGCCTCCAGCACTGGGAATTACATTTCAACATGAGATTTGGGCAGGGACACAAATCCAAACCATATCATACAGTAATCCAACTCATTTTCTTAATCGAAGACAAAAATGCAGAAAACATTTACATTCTGCTCAGAATTAATCATCTCATAAAACTGACACAGAGAGTGGTATCCTCGCTTCAGGTATGGGTGGCTCCAGGTTTTCAAACAATGTCCCAGCTCTGCTTTTCTTGGGTTGGCACCATTTTTAGTTAGCATTTCTCTTTATGATAACAAGATGATGCCTGTTGGCTCTTAAATTACTTCTTACCCTCTCAGCATCTCCAAGCAGAAGATAGGTTCTCTTTTCCTATAGCTCTAAGAAAGCCCCTGTGTGATCTTTTGTCTTAAAACTGACTACATTGTTGGCCCCACGGATGAGAAAACATCAGGGGGTCAGCTGAAGTGCTTTCTTTGTTGGGCAGACACGTTCTCTGATGAGCAACAGTGGTCAGTATTGATACCTGCTGTACTATGGTTTATTTATTCCCATCATTAACTTGCTTCAACTCTTACATGGAGGAGCTACTTATCCTGATGGTACATTAATCAGAGCCTCATGATGATCACCCTGCTCACAGATGCAAGGGACCAGTGGGCTAAGGGTAATAGAAAGAAAAATCCATAGAAATATTTTGTTTTGGAAACCAGCGTTTAGGCATAGATCACTGCCTCATGTGATATTTCAAAGTAAGTAGAATCAGCTTCACTAATCACTCAATTCTGCCTATTTTTTAAAAAATATAAACACCAGCTAGACCAAAGACTTGAACAGGATTAAGCATATGTGCATATAACATAAGGAGAAAAGCTGTGATTATAGGAAAAATGCCTATCCTATTTTCTGACACCTGTCCAAACAAGCAGAGGAAGGCGAAGACAGAAAACCATTCTGACATATATAGATACGAGAAAGAGAAATAAAAATGCTCTGGGGCCTATGAGCCAATGATCTATCCTTTGACAGAACTGTTCCTTTTTTTTTTTTTTTTTGAGAAGGAGCCTGGCTCTGTTGCCCAGGCTGGAGTGCAGTAGTGTGGTGTCAGCTCACAGCAACCTCCAGTTCCCAGGTTCAAGCGACTCTCCTGCCTCAGCCTCCCAAGTAGCTGGGATTACAGGTGTGCCACCATGCCCAGCTAATTTTTGTATATTTAGTAGAGATGGAGTTTTGCCGTGTTGGCCAGGCTGGTCTTGAACTCCTGACCTCATGATCCACCCACTTCAGCCTCCCAAAGTGCTGGGATTACAAGCATGAGCCACCACACCTGGCCAGAACTCTTATTTTTATAAAGTACAATTTTGAAGCTGCCTGACAGCTGAAAGTTGAAAAATTACTCGTTTATCTTTTTCTCTCCTCCTTAAATGCCAAGTTTACATATTACTCTCCATACCAGTATGTTACTTTCTACTTATTCTGCAGGCAGTCAATTTAAAATATGATGTATTTGGATGGGGGCAGTGGCTCATACCTGTAATCCCAGTACTTTGGGAGGCCAAGATGGGTGGATCACCTGAGTTCAGGAGTTCAAAACCCACCTAGCCAATATGGTGAAACCCTGTCTCTACTAAAAATACAAAAATCAGCTGGGCATGGTGGCAGAAGCCTGTAATCCCAGCTACTCAGGAGGTTGAGGCAGGAGAATTGCTTGAACCCAGGAGGCGGAGGTTGCATTGAGCTGAGATTGCACCACTGCACTCCAGCTTGGGTGGCTGAGCAAGATTGCCTCTCAAAAGAAAAAAAAAAGAAAAGATGTATTTGCCTCCTTGTGAAAGAAAATTTTAAAATAAAATAAAACATATTCTCACCCCAGGACCTTTGTACTTCCTGTTCCCTTGACCTGGAATACTCTTTCCCCAGAGAGCTACATGGCTCACTCCTCCACCTCATTCAAGTCTCTGTTCAGTTGTCACCTCATTATACGGGCTGTTCCAACCACTGTATCTAAAATAGCCTCCTCCAGCCCCATCACTCTCTCTCTCCTTTTTTTATAACACTCATTCCTACCTGGCATTTTATATGGTAACTTATTTTTGTCTGTTGTCCCCAATAGACTGTAAGTACTACGAGGGCAAATGCGTTGCTTTGTACTTAGGGACTGCTTTGTCTCCAGCACACAGAACACTGCGTTGTACATAGTAAGTGTTCAATGTACAGTATATATTCAATGTACAGAATATATCTCAATCTTTTCCTCATTGTTACAGACAAGATAGCACTGTTCCCACACAAGGGCACGTTCCCACAGGGAGAAACATGTCATGGCAAATCTTAAAATTAATTTTCTGGCAAGTACAATCAATGGCGCCATTTTGCTTTAGCTGGAAATGGGGTGTGGAACTCAAAAGCATTTACAATTATGTCAGTGATAAAGATCATCCATTTAAAGATCCCAAAGCTCTTATAAGGGAAAAAATAGAAATATAGCTTACAAGACAACATGGCAAATCAAATTTAAAACTTTTAAATATATTTAAAATATAATCTTGATCTGGGGCTTATCGGGAACAAAAATGATGACTAGCGATTTCTACCTGCACTACTACACGGAGCACAAAGGCAAGTTTGGGCACGAGTTTCTGGAGTTCGGGTTTGGGATGGACAGAAAGCTTAGATGTGCCAACAACAGCAATTACCAAAACAATGTAATAATCAGAAAAGAGGCTTATGTGCACAAGAGTGTAATGGAACAACTGAAGAGAATTATTGATGACAGTGAAATTACAAAAGAAGGTGATGCTTTGTAGCTTCCCCCGATAGGGTTGACCAATAAGAGCTCAAAATTGTAATGGGAGATGAGCACATATCTTTTACACATCAAAAATAAGTTCTCTTATTGATGTAAATCAATCAAAGGATCCTGAAGGTCTTCGACTATTTTACTATTTGGTATAAGACTTTAAATGTTTAGTTTTCAGTTTCATTGTATTACACTTCAAGATTAAGCCGATTTAAATTGTGTTTTTCAAGCTGTTTGTATATTTAATTAAGGGATGGGAGGATTTATTTGTCATTTACGATATTGGGGTTTTTATGAATGAGCAGCAAACAAAATATTTGTATGTAGACTGAAAATAAGAAAATACATTAGCAGGCTTAACGGTTATCCTTCCTGGGTTGAACAGTCCCCACAGGCATTAAATTCTGTAAATAAAAGCCACATTTTGTTAAAAAACTTTCCCTAATAAAACATACCAACTCCTGAAAAAAAAAATACAAAAACATTGATTTTTTTTTCTAAACTTGTACTCTACATGTCACATTGTAAGTCAGCTTGCTTTTCATTCTTTGCATCTCAACTTAGATATAACTTTTCTCTTAAAAGCTTCCCCATAAATTGGGGTTACATGTCCCTCTCTACATGCCCTCATGGGCCCCCAAAATTATCCTGCCAAAAGCTGTAGCTCTTTAAAATTTTGATTAGGGACAACTTACACAAGGCAAAAATCATGTAATCATATGTTCCATCCTATTCCACTTTCCAGTTAAAATAAAGACCTCAATAACCTCAAAAGGAAACTTTTGGAAATATTAGTTAGATCAAAGATAATACGAATTGAAAAGCATGAGCAACTCAAGGCAAAAACCTGTGAAGCTTTGATAACAAAGACGCTTCCCAAATGTAATGAAAAGTCTGTGTATATGCACACACAGTGAGAGTTTTGTCATGTTGACAAGTATTGCATGCGAATAAACTATTTCAGTGGAATACTCAACAACTCAGCCAAATCTTTACCTCTAATTTTAGAACCTTTAGTAAACTCACCTATCTACTAGTAAGTGGGCTATAGTATGTAACAGTGAAAATCAAGGAACTCTGGAATAGAAGGGATTGTATTTTCAATTTATTCATTTAGTGCCCACCACATGGATCCTAACAACCTTCAGTGGACCATGGCATATACTTTGGGAAACGCTGCCGTAAAACAATTACTTGATTAAGTATTCATTTTAGCTCCCAGTATGTGCCTGATACAGTTCACTGCTTATGAAAGGGATATAAAAATATGGACAGGCCCTTGAGGAGCTTATAAATGAGTAAGTACTCAATAAATATTTAGATAGATGAAATTTTAGAGATCAAAGCAATGTATATGATTTCTAACGTATCATTAGAAAGAATGAAAACAGTGCCAGGTGTGGTGACTCATGTCGGTAATCCTAGCTCTTTGGGAGGCTGAGGCGGGTGGATCGCTTTAGCTCCATAGTTCGAGACCAGCCTGCGGAACATGGTAAAACTCTGTCAAAAAGAAGGAAGGAAGGAAGGAAGGAAGGAAGGAAGGAAGGAAGGAAGGAAGGAAGGAAGGGAGGGAGGAAGG